>NW_024872474.1:0-17592 GCF_019054845.1 Dipodomys spectabilis | reverse complement strand
GTTCAGGCCTGGCCACAGAGACAATTCAGTGAGTTACATTTCTTGGATTTGGATGCAGGTCATCTGCTTTACTTCTTGGGCTCCTGCTTTCAAGTGCTCTGCTCCACTATACCTGGAGTTTCTGGTAAGACACATAGGTGAATGTGGGTACTTTCTCTCAGGTGATGGCCATTTGGGGAGGAACAGAGGACAGTGGCCACCCTGCTCTCACTGTTCATTATTATTAATAGCAGAAATACCAGCTTGTGTTCAGAATTGCTTAGCAGCAGCTCTTGGTGGCTTTGCAGCTTGGCTTTCATTTCTGGCATGACAGTGCATTGGGAAGGTTCTGGATTCAGAGTCAGGCTCAGCTTTGGGCTCAGTGTCTGCCACATGCTAGCTCTTGATTCCATCCCAGATGAGTCACTGTCCATCTCTAAGCTGCCCTGCCCTGTCTCCTCCTCATATACCTTCTTCTGATGAAGAAATTCCCTTCAGATAAATAGAGATTCCATGGAAGGAAATTGATCATGTACAGCTGGTTTCTCCACAGACAGTTGTTCAATTTTATTTCCCTTTCATTTTTCTTCCTCTTCCCAGAGATCACTGCCTCTAAGAACTTGATAACAGATAGACTTAGATGATTACATGTAAATTGGAGCTAGCTTCTGAAACTCCAGGCGAGTTTCTGCCAACCTGGAAGAATTTTTTAGGGCCCTATGCACCTAATGTATTTTAGTTTTCATTTTTATTTTTCACCTATATTTTCCTTCTCATATTACTTCTAGATGCCTTTTATTTTCCTTTAGAACTCATGTATAATTTTGGCTGCTTTTAGGTATAATTAATAGAAGGCCCAACTCATTTCAGTGATAGGAAGATTTATTATTTCACATAATAATAAACATGGCACAAGGGTAACTGTAGAATTCATTAATTCAATGGCTCAGTACTGTCTTCTTTTTTTTCCTTTTTCTTTTTTGTCGGTCATGGGGCTTGAACTCTGGGCCTGGGCAATGTCCCTTAGCAACTCAGCTGAAGGCTAGCACTCTACCACTTGAGCCACAGTGTCACTTCTGGTAATCTGGTGGTTTACTGGAGATAAGAGTTTCACAGGTTTTTCCTTCCCCGGGCTGGCTTTGAACCGTGATTCTCAAATCTTAGCCTCCTGAGTAGCTAGGATTACAGGCATGAGCCACCGGCACCCAGTATGTCTTCTTATATTTATATTCCTACTATCTTTTGAATTGACCATATTGGGTATATTCTCCCCAGCTAAAGTTCATCATCACAAGTTGGCTATTGCAGCACCAGACATCTTATGTAAACACAGAAACCAACAGTTTTGAATGATGGGACAAAATCAGGATTTGTTTGTAAAGAGGAATGAGAAGTGACTGCTGAGGTGATATTAATCCTTGATAAGAAGCATGTACCTTTTCTCTTTTGCCTACAGGTTAAGAACAAATATGTTGTCATGGCATAATGTGATATACATACTGTGCCCTCAACTATTATTTCCTCATTTTACTTCCTTCTGTTCTCTACACTAGAAGGCCAAACAAGACCACTAACTATTGCCAGTACTAGGTACACCTCATTTTTACCTCCGTGTTTTAGGCAGGCTGAGCCTGTGCCTGAACCACACGCTGACCATGTGCCCTGCCCTGCAGCTGTAGCACAAGACAAAAACGGCTAGAGTCAATAGTAGAAGCAGAGCTTTCCCTTGCTCCCTCCCTATATGTATTTTAGACACAATCTTTTTATTTTTATTGTAAGATAAAACAGAAAATAGAGCTGGCGCTGTTGGGTCATGCTTGTAATCCTAACTCTTCACCAAGCTGAGATCTTAGGACTGAGTTTCAAAGCTAGCCTAGGCAGAAAAGTCTGTGAGTCTCTTCTCTCCATAAAACCATCAAAAAGCCTGAAGTAAAGCTGTGGCTCAAGTGGTAGAGTGCCAGCCTTAAGCAAAAAAGCTAAGGGACAGTGCCCAGGCCTTGAGTTGAAGTCTCAGAACTGGCACCCCCACTCAGGCTCCATTCAGGATCCGATCCTGCTTTCCCTTGATCTGTCAGACCTCCTCTGCCTCCTCCAGTCTGTGACATTTCCACTATCTTTTCTTTAGCATGAGCTTGACACTTTTGGAAAGGGCAGCTACTGATCTTGTGGGAAGCCTCCCAGTATGACTTAGGTGAGTGTTTTTTTTTATTTTGGTTGGTCCTGGGGCTTGAACTTAGGGCCTGGTTGCTATCCTTGAGCTAGTTCTAGTCTATCATTCTACCACTTGGAGCTAAAACACCACTTCCAGTTTTCTGGTGTTCACTGGAGATAAGAATGTCACAGAATTTCCTCTCTGGGCTGGCTTTTGAGCAATAACCTCAGATCTGAGCCTCCTGAGTGGCTAGGGTTCCATGGGTGAGCCACTGAGACCCAGCTAGGCTGATATTAGTTTGTTTGTTTGTTTGTTTATGCCTAATTTTATGACTGAATGAGAAAACTCAGTACCTCATATCAGTTTCTGATGTCTCATTGCCTGGGTGTATCTTGGGTCCCCTACTTAAGGTGATCCTTGCCAGTTTTTTTCAGGATGAGGCCACTCTTTCTTACATGGTAATTGGCAAATAACCCAAGTCTATAGTTCAATTGCAAAGATATTTTCTTCAAAGGGTACCTCTGTGCAGGTTTAGCTTAAGAAACAGATGGGAACCAGATACTAGGGTTGAGAAGGACATGGGCCAGGTTGGTATCCCAGCAAGATCTTCTGCCTCATCTCTAAATGGCCCAGCTGGTGAAGTGCCTGTGCTTCAACCTCAACTTCTGTTTGAGAACCTAGCCTGATATTGTTGATTTGCCTATAAGGTTTTCTGCACTTGAAGTACCCTGCAAGATGGTTTCCTTCCAAACTGAGATTCATAAAGTGAGTTAGGTTTAACATAAGCAACACAAAATGGAACTGGTATCAAGAAGCATTTATTTAGTGTCTCTGTTTATCTGCTACTATGTTAAATCTAAGGAAGGTGAAAGCCATAGTCTCTGTCCACTAATCCAGCACCTTTTCTTCAAGGGGAGGACTTTGTTATCAAGACCTAATGAAAAAACATTAAAAAAAAATCCCCCTGTAGGGAGAACACTACCCTGAAAAAAAATTATATTCACCATTTTGCAGTCACTAACTGCTGACTTCGCTTCTGTAACTTGCTTTTGCTAATGTTAAAGTGTAAAGATAGGTCTGTGTCAACAAACTCTAAAGAATGTAACCGCCATGATAGATAACTAACTACTGACCTCGGTCCCAGACATTCCCAGAGTCCAGAACAAAGGCTAACACATATTCCGTATCCTCCTCCGGGAACTGGACCCTGAGATAACGACCATCTGGCAGGACCAGCAAACTAGGCCAACCATCCCCCTTGAGTCACCTCGCGCCAATCATTTTACAAAGAGTATTACAAAATTTCCCGAGTGGCATAGTGATTTGTGAATCTCTACCGGGGCCTTGCCCCTACCTTAAAATGTATAAAAAGTGCTGTAACCCTGTGTTCAGGGCCTCTTGTTAACACCCCTACAACGGTGTGCATGAGGTCCGTGCTCGCGAGTTCGTTAATAAACGACTCCTTGTCGCTTGCATTATCCAAGGTCTCTGGTGGTCTACAGGGGGCTCCAAGATTCTGGGTACTACATTTGGTACATTGACTGGGAAGCCCTCTATTGCAGACTATCCAGACACCGGCATAGTGAGTCGTCTCAGGAACAAATCGATGAGTTTTGGTGGCGCCACTTTCATATTTCGGGAATTGGTGAAAGCCTGCAGGTGTGGTCTTGGGGTTGGTGGAGAGTCTTGGGGGACGCGCTATAAGACTGCCAGAGGGGCCAGTGGGGGACGTCCCCTGGAACCCTGGGTGGGGCTGTCCTCAAGATCGGGTAGAGGGGGTTCGAGTCCCCATGATTGGCCGATTCTCTCTGGTTGGAAGCCCTTCTGGGCAAACTTTCTGACCAGCAGTCTGATGCGCTTGCTGTCTGTCTTGAGTGTGCATATATGTCTTCTGTTAACTCTAATTTGAATCTTAGGCATGCAGCCCTGGGGCCGGTGGACCGGATCACCCCCCCTCCTCCAAGAAAGCATGACCAAGTACACGTACATTACAAATCCCCATACACAGTGTGTGTGTGTGTAATTTTAATTTACTTCTTTTTCTTTCTCATCTCGGTTTTACTAATTTGGACACTCCTTGATGCAGAGATGGGGCAAGGACAAAGCAAACTTACTCCTCTCAACCTCCTGCTTGGTCATTTCAAAGAGGTTAAAGAGAGGGGGTATAATTTGAGTATAATTGGAAATCTCAGAAGAATCTAAAAAGAAAAATTCTCTGGAATGAGTAGAGGGGTTTTGAGTCCCCTGGTAAGTGGTGAGATGTCACCCCATTCACTGAGACCTGATTTTGTCTTTGTAGCCACTTGTGTGTCTTGTTTATGTCACTGTGTGTGTTTGTTTTATGTTTTCTGAGGTGGGGAAGTTCTGGGTGAATGTGGCAGGCTCACTCAGCAGACTCTGGATTCAGCTTGCTGAGTGGGAGCAGTATAGAGTTCTGGTACGTATAAACTGGGTCCCATTAGTCCCCAACTCAGCCTTCAGTTCTTGTCTTGTCCTGTTTTAGAATTGGTACCAGTTTTAAATGTGGATCCTTGGTTTTTGTGTTTATCTGTTTTTGTTATTTATTTGAACATCTCTGGTGGAATAAAAGTTCCAGCCTCGCACTGGGCTTGGTCACAGACCTGCTAAATCCCCCCATGTCTTATAGCAGCCAAGAGGTGGGGCATGGACAAGCCTCAGGCTGCACCTTCTTCCAGTGGAAGCTGCTGGAGGAGAGGCAGTTTTGTAGATAGCAGTGAGCCTGGTCTGGACTTTCAGCTGCTCCAGACAGCTTAACAATTTGTAAAATGCTCTTGGTAAAATTTGGTAAAAAAAAAATCAGGCCAGTTTAGTTTCAGGTGACCCCTTTCCCAGCCCTCCTCCAACAGAAGGGATTCAAAAGATTGATTAGTGAATTGCCTTGCTAAATAAGCAAGCTCTGGGAAAATGAAGCCCAACAAAGATACCTAGTTTAAAAGAAATAGTGTCTTAATTTTTTGTTTAAAAACTTTAGAAAGTGTACGTACAACTGATTTTGATTTATGCATGTTTTAAGATCTGTATAAGTATTTTGTATGTGTTTGTAAACATGTTCAAAGATAAGAATTGTCAGCATGCTGTAACAATTGTGTGAGTTTAAATTTAAAATGTAAAAGGTTATGAGGTTTGGACATTAACAAAATTTTAAAGAATCTTCATAGTGTTTTAAATGACTTTTTAAGGATTCTTTACCTTGAAAAATAGAAAATCTGGTATTTGAGAATGCATAAGACTGTTTATAGTGTAAGCAAGTTATCTAGCTTAACAAAAATGCATTGGCAGTTTGGGATTCAGTTCCCTTGGCTAAAATTTGGGGATAAATATTAGAAATTTAAATGTAAAGGTTAATTTAACACTGTCAAAGATGTTACCTCTTCTGTCTGTCTAAAACTGTGTATTTCATTCAAGAACCAAGAGATAAGAAAATGGAAAAACATAGAAGCCAACAAAAGACCTATCTTTGGGGGTGAGGGGTGAACAGGCAGAAGTGCAGTTCAGCTGGTCATGCATGGTGGGACAGGCCCTGGAGGAGTCCATGCATGGTGAAAGAGGGCAAGCTGGCACAAACGCAGTTCATCTAACCCTAAGGAGTCAGATTGGGTACGTGCCCATTCCATAGGAGGAGCCAAGTGGCCCATCTTTGTTCTGTCCCTTTTCCCTGTAGAGAGACACTGGAAATATTATGGTTAAAATTAGTGATGTGATGATCTGTAGTATTGCTAAAACTGTCCCTTGGACTTAAAAAGAGAGTTAAAAAGTTTATTTGTATAATGTGATTGCTTTCAATTATGTTCTACAATTAGGATGTTTTTAAAAGTTATAAAGGTGTTAAGTTTAGCTTTTTGGTACAGTTATGGTGATTGTAATTTTTGCATTAAGGAAAAAATTGTCATTTGAGTTCAGGATTTTTAATGTGTATCTGTTTTAAAACAAGCAGCCAAGAGGCAATGAGTGACACTTGGCTTCGAGATTTCAAGGGATCTTTTCAAAATGCAAATGAAAACTAAAGTATAAAATAGTAAAGGAGATTAATAAGAAGCTTAAAAATTAGGAATGGATTTTTGGAAATAAAGTTTAAAAGTAAAATTGTTTTTAACATTTGTCTCAAAGTGCACAAAGAAAAAATTAGGATTACCGAAAGAATTGCTATTCTAGATTGCTCTTATAGGTTTTTTTGTTTTTTTTTAACAGTTTCCAGCAAAGCCCAGAGCAAAGCACAGAGGATTCTTACAAGTTTGTTAGATGTAACTTTGACTTTTAATAAGTTTCTGGTAAGCACATGCTTAAAAGCTACTTCTATGTTGACCACCTTCTGCTTTTAATTGGAGTAAGATGGCCTTTTGTAAGACTCATTGATCTGAAACTGGTTCGAAGCCAGCCCAGGCAGAAAAAGATCCCTGTGAGACTGTCACCTCTACTCAGCCAGCAGAGTGCTGAAAGAGCAAGCAGAGATGCTTTGGGACTCAAAATGGCAGAGTGCTAGCCTTTGAGCTGTAGAGCTGAAGGACAGCGCTCAGGCCCCGAGTTCAAGTCCAGCGACCAGCTAAAGGGAAATGCCAATGAGGCATTTATCCCAATGTGGAGAGGACACTCCTGGGACAAAAGCAATGGAGGAGCATCCAGAGGCAGTAAGCCACTGCTTGGATGGCAGAAATGTCAGATCCTAGAGTCATTTGTGTGTGGCCCTTCAAAACTGGTCAGAGCCGGGAGGTCATGGAAAGATAGTTTGTAAGCATGCCTAATGACTACCTTGTAAGGAACAAGAACTTGTCAGTCCTCTGTGATAGTAAAAACTAATGTTACAAAATGTGGGGAATAGTTTAAATCTCAACCCCTTTATGTGCCAAAAGCTCTAATTGGCAGTAACTAGTGAGATGACACCAGCTACATGAAATTCATCTGCTCAGAAAAAGTTTGTAAACCTGAGAGTGTATTTCTACTGATATCTGTCTAGAGGCCTGCAAAGATAACTTAGGCATTGTTGGGATCATTAGAGATCACATTCCTAAGCCATCTAGAAAGATGGTTTTGCAAACCAGAGTGCTAAACAAGCTACACTGCTGTATCCGGAAAAAAGGTCTGTGCAGTTGTCAAAAGTTAAAATATTGTTCTTAATGACATCTAACCCTGATAGCCTCTTTGTAAAATAGGCTAGGGTTATAGGTTCCTGGCTAGGTAGGATCAACGCCCCTGAAGTCAGCTTGAAGAAGTTACAGAAGATGGACCTTCGCCCATCAACCCCCTGTTAAGATCAAGAGTCCAGAGTCAGTTTGAGAAAAACGAGACAAAATAGATAAAATTATTTTTTTTGAAAAAAGCATAAAAAATAATGTTAACAGATGTGCAAGTGTGGAGACTGCATCTGTAGGAGATGGTTACAAGAATAAGCCTTCTGTGTCTGTTTACAAAAATATCTGGTTAATAAAAATGTTGTAATCTTGGTAAATTGTCCTGGTCTATAGTTTAAAGGTCTTAAATACCAGCAGGATCAAAGCCTGTCAAGCCTATGCAATGTATCCTAAACCAGTCTGTGTAGGAATTTACAGTGCAGCATGAGGTGTGACAGTCCCTTGGAGCCACTGGGAGATCCTGCTGCTGCTGCTGTTGCTGCATATCCTAATGGGTAGAGTTTGAAGACAGCCTCACAGTCACCTGGAGGAAATCTATGTCATTACCCAGACCACCTCCACTGTGGTAAAAGTAGACTGAATTCCTGCCTGGTTCCATCACTTGATACTGCATCCTGGTTAAAAGCTACTAAAACTAAGATCTGTGGGACATTCTTTTGAGTGATATCCAAAAACCCTCTCTATTCCCACAGTAGATATTGGGGACAAGGATATCACTGGCTTCCTTACCTTAGGCACTTCAGTGCATAGTGACTGGAAATCCACTCTATAGTCACAGCCTGGTTTGGCTGTGGTATGGTAATAACCTGAGTGTGTAATCAATGGAGGTAGTAAATGAGACCCCAGCCTTACTCTTAACTGAAAAGAAGAGGAGGGTGGTAAAGAAAGCCTTGGGAAAGGAATTGGGGGAAAATTGGTATCCTCTGGATAAGAAAGGATATGAAAAGTAAGGATTGTCTTTAAATATTTGAAAAAGAAGAAAAGAAGACAAACCTCAACAAGTATAAGTATGTAGCAAATGGTATGAGTATGTCTTGAAATTGCAGCTTATGAAAATAGCTGGTATTAAATTAGCTGTGATATACAGTCAGGACTGGTGGAAGAAAAAAATGTAAGGGCCTTTGGTACTGTTAATTTTGTCACAATTGGATCTTGTATACTCAACAGACTGGTGTCCTTTGTAAAAGAAAAAGATCAGCGCAGTCCATCTATTAGTTCTGAGATCCCAATACCAAACTGTAAATATAAAAGATTGTGCCAATTAGGGGACCATGATTGGTCCCTGATGCTCTAGACAAGGGAGGAATGAAGAACTGAAGAACTAAAAATTATATTCACCATTTTGTAGTCACTAACTGTTGACTTCACTTCTGTAAGTTGCTTTTGCTAATGCTAAAGTATAAAGATAGGTCCGTGTCAACAAACTCTAAAGAATGTAACCGCCATGATAGATAACTAACTGCTGACCTCGGGCCCACACATTCCCAGAGTCCGGAACAATGGCTAACACATATTCCGGATCCTCCTCTGGGAACTGGACCCCGAGATAATGACCATCTGGCAGGACCAGCAAACTAGGCCAAATGTCAATCAATCGCAAGCCTGTAACTACGGGAATTCCCCCTAACCCTTATCATCCAAAGCAACCATCCCCCTTGAGTCACCCCACGCCAATCATTTTACAAACAGTGTTACAAAATTTCCCGCGTGGCGTAGTGGTTTGCTGTGAGTGTTTACCGGTGCCCTGCCCCTACCTTAAAATGTATAAAAAGTGCTGTAACCCTGTGTTCAGGGCCTCTTGTTAACACCCCTACAACGGTGTGCATGAGGTCCATGCTTGCGAGTTCGTTAATAAACGACTCTTTGCCACTTGCATTGTCCAAGGTCTCTAGTGATCTACGGGGGCCTCCAAGAATCTGGGTACTACAATACATGCACATGTCCAGTGTTGTGTCTTTATATTTGGAATGTGAATGTGTGAATCACATTGTTTAGCTTTGTAGGTACCTCTTTTTTAATTTTTTAATTATAATTAATTTTTTATTAAGAAAATACTGTACAGAGGGGTTACAATTACATGCAAGATAACGAATACATTTCTTATCAAGTATTGTTGCCTCCTCCTTTGTTCCCCCTTCCCAACCCTTCCTACACCCCACCTTGCCCTCCCTACCCGACCCTCTGACCCCCACCAAAGTTGTAAAGTTCATTTTTCTACATAATGATGCATTGTTGCAATGGGTGCACCTTTATCCCTATTTATACGATTTGTTTTTTCCCTTCCCCTCTACAAATTATACCAACATCAAATACAGTCAAACCAGGGGTTATACCATGGGGGACGGACATACAAAGCTACAAAGAAATCATTTTATAAATATGTTAGATACAATCGCAAGAAAGAAAAAAAATCATTTGACTACTTATCTTGGGGTTTATTTCCTTAAGATGAACTTTTCTGCCATTTTCTGCTTGACTCAAGACAAACACTGGTTATTGCAAATAAGGAAAACCATGGGGTCTATGTTTCTTTGGGCCTGGCTTACTTCACTAATATAATTTTTTCCGTCTTTCCATTTCCTAACAAATGGGGCAATGTCATTCTTTCTGATGGAAGCATAGAATTGCATTGTGTATATATACCACATTTTCTTGATCCATTCATCTACTGAGGGGCATCTGGGTTGGTTCAATATCTTAGTTATGGTAAATAAATCTGCAATAAATATAGTTGTGCTGGTGGTTAACTACTTGTAGAAAACTAAAGTTAGATCCTTATATATCACACTCCAAGAGAATCAACTCCAAATGGATCAAAGACCTCGGAGTCAAACCAGACATTCTGAAAACGTTACAGGATGGAAAAGGAGAAATCCTAGGTCTCCTTGGCACAGGCTGAAATTTTCTTAATAGAGAACCAGAAACACAACAAATCAAAGAAAGGTTGGACAAATGGGATTGCATAAAATCGCAGAGCTTCTGCATGGCAAAGGACATAGCTAACAAGATTAATAGAAAGCTCATGGATTGGTAGAAGATCTTCACTAGCCATACAACATACAAGGGTCTCTTATCTAAAATATACTTGGAACTCAAAAAATTAAATCCCCCAACAACAAATTTTCAAAGAAACAACTGCCCAATAAATAAGAGGGCTAACGACTTAAAGAGAAACTTCTCTGAAGAAGAAAGAAGGATGGACAACAGACACATGAAGAAATGCTCAACCTCCCTAGCCATAAAAGCAATGCAAATCAAAACAACATTAGGATACCATTTCACCCCAGTTAGAATGGCTATAATCAAGAACTCTAATAACAACAGATGCTGGAGGGGATGTGGACAGAAGGGAACCTTACTGCATTGTTGATGGGAGTGTAATCTTGTTCAGTCACTTTGGAAAGCAGTATGGAGTTCCCTCAAAAGACTCCACATAGAGCTCCCCTATGACCCAGCAAGCACACTTTTGGGCTTTTACCCCCATGATCACAAACAAGACCACACTAAAGCTATCAGCACAACTATATTTATCGTAGGTACCTCTTTTAAATTTTATCCCTCAACATGCTAACATAGCTCTTTTATTTTTGCACACGAACCTTCATCCCAATCAAATGATTTACCATGCTATCTTCACGTGTAGCAACAAGGTCACATAAAACTGTCAGAACGTGTGGTAAAAAATGTTATAAAAAAAGGCGGTCATTGGTGCTGTGAATGTGGCTTAGTGGTAGAGGAATTGCCTAGCATGCATGAAGCCCTGGGTTTGATTCCTCAGTACCACATAAACGGAAAAATTCAGAAGTGATGTTGTGGTTTAAATGGTAGAGTGCTAGCCTTGAACAAAAGAAGATCAAGGACAGTGCCAGGCAGAGATCAAGCCCAGAACTGGCCAAAAAATAATTGACTATGCTTTAACCACAGTGTATTTGTAAAACTCTTTGTTAAATAACTTGGCCGAGCTTTAGTCTTGTACGATTCACTAGAGATAACAATAAAACCACTATCATTGGCATGCCGATATTTGCTAATTGAGATGTTTTCTGTTCCCCAATTTTTGTTAATATCAATTAGTTATAGAAGGGATTTCCTTTTGACAAGACCATATATGTAGATAGTATACCTTGATCTGACTCATCACAAGCATCATTGTCTTTCTGTGCTGCTCCCCCTTCCCTAACTTACTTCTTTATTTTTCCATTTCACATAGGTACTTAAAATATTCTAACCATATTCACCCTCCTATACCCTCTCCTGTTACTCTTCCCCACTCCAATTGCTACCAACCATCTAGTCAGGACCTTTTTGACATTCTTTGCCTTCATTCTCTTAAGTGTATGTTAATTCAGAAGTCAAGAATGAGACACTATTGTCTTCTTTCTCAACCTATTTAAGTCCAAAATCTTTCCTCCATTTACATAAGCATTGCTGTAGCAAGCCCAAAAGTCATATTTCTCTTTGGATATGTTAATAGTCTTATTTGTCGTTCACAATCCTAAATATATTCAATGATAGCTAGCTATCATTCTTCAGTATAAACGCAATTGAGTGAGATTGAGTTTTTGACATTAGTAATGTATTTATTACAAATAATATAATTATGCTAGCAGATAATATGGACTGGTAACTTCTACTTTTTTCAACTTGAATAGATTTTCAATATTTAGGTTTTATATAGCCTTCACATCTTTAGGACCAAGTGAAAAGCAAGTCACCATCTTATGCTTTGGTTTAGCTTTTGATAGAAAATAATCTGATTTCTTCACAGTGATAGTAACATGATATATGGATATCTGTATTGAAAATTAGTTTACATGAGAAAGCAAAGTTGATTTCTCACAGAATATAATACCAGCCAGATTCAAAAGTCCTGACAATAAAAATGTTTAATAGTCTATGCAAACATTTTCTGTCAACTTCAATATCTTTTCTCCTTTACTACATTCTATAATAGTATACTTATTTCTCTTAGGCTTTAAAACCAATTCTAACTATATCTATTTAGATTATGTTTGGAGTATATTTTTATTTATATTGAAATTGTTGCTATACCACTAAAAATAATAAAACATATTGTATCTGTTACGCTTAATTTTTTGTTGTTGTACTTAAAACAGGTAGGTATGCAGAATACCAAAACCTGTGATTTTCTGTCTTCTTAATATTTTTATTATTGTTTATAATATAATATATTTTTTATAATCATTCAATTATAATGTTGTCTTTTCATGTTGACTGTAGTTTGAGTGTCATTGGGGAAATAAAATAAAACATTCACATTTTGTAGTTTAATTCCTAATGTGTAATGCATCTTGATTTCTGTATTTTGACTATCAAAGTTTCCATAATAAAATTTTACATATCCTGAGTGCTTACCAGTTACTGTATTAAGCATTCTTTATCTACACAATACTCAACTCTCATAAATGTAGCCATACATACAAGGACTATGCCTGGGAGAAATCTGTATTTTCATCCAAGATTTACGTCTCATGGCCAAGCCAGAATTACTTAAGGGTAGACTTGCACACCAGAAATAAC
Organism: Dipodomys spectabilis; assembly: GCF_019054845.1. NCBI lineage: Eukaryota > Metazoa > Chordata > Mammalia > Rodentia > Heteromyidae > Dipodomys > Dipodomys spectabilis. The sequence continues at coordinate 4,773 of NW_024872474.1, read as the reverse complement.
ATTCATTATCATTATGCATAAGGAGAAAGTTTTCCAAAAGTTTAATGCATCATCTGTAATTTGATGGGTCCTGGCTACACATACAGTACAGTAACCATTTTTTTTTTTGGTCTTTCATGGGGCTTGTACTCTGGGCCTAGACACTGTCCCTAAGCTCTTCAGCTCGAGGCTAATGCTCTACCACTTGAGCCACAGTGCACTTCTGGTTTTCTGGTAGGTAATTGGAGATAAGAGTCTCACAGTCTTACCTGTCCAGGCTTTGAACCGAGATCCTTAGGTCTCAGCCTCCTGAGTAGCTAGGATAATCAGTTTGAGTCACTGAAGCCCACCTTTCTTAACCTTCTTAGGTACAAAGGAACAATTTTGCTGCTATATTTATTCTTTGTACAACTCTAGAGTAAAAAATATAAACAAGATACTATAGTGGAGCACTCAAACCTCAATGCAAATCTTGAAAAACCTAGAATATGTGCGTGGTGCCACATAAGTCTAAAGGAAAAAAATTAGAATAAATAACCACATAGCCAACCAATCAATTAAAACCCTTTGTAAAACTGAGTTACCTCAATTTTTCTGAGAAAGAAGGACGGAATCAAACAATTTTTTTATTATGAAAATACTGTACAGAGGAGTTACATTTACATGGGCAAGATAATGAGTACATTTCCTATCAAGCATTGTTGCCTCTTCCTTTGTTTCCCCTTCCTATCCCTTCCCATCTCCCTCCCCCACTCCCCGAAATCTCCCCCAAGTCTCCCTTCCCTCTCCTGCCACCTCCACCCCAGCCAAAGTTGTAAAGTTTGTTTTTCGACATAACAACTTGTATGTCTCATTGTTGCAATGGGTCCATCTGTATCCCTATTTAAAGAATTTGTCTTTTCTCTTCCCCTCCACAAATTATACCAACATCAAATACAGTGAAAGCAGGGGATATACCATGTGGGAGGGACATACAAAGCAACATAAAAATTATATTATAAATATGTTAGAAACAATCGCATGAAAGGAAAAAAAACATTTGAATATTTATCTTGGGGTTCATTTCACCTAACATTAAGTTATCTGACCTTTTCTGCTTGACTCAGACATATACAAGTAGCTGCAAATAAGGGAAACCATGTGGCCTATGTTTCTTTGTGGCTGGCTAACTTCACTTAATATAATTTTTTCCAAGTCTTTCCATTTCCTAACAAATGAGCAAACAGAAATTTTTATGCCTTTCATTTACAAAATGTAAAATTAAGCTTAATTTGGATTCTAAAAATTCCTATAATCTTTTTTTTTGGGGGGGGGGTTCCGGTCATGGGGCCTGAACTCTTGGCCTGGGCGCTGTCCCTCAGCTCTTCAGCTCAAGGCTCGTACTCTACCACTTGAACTACAGCGCCACTTCCGTCTTTTTTCTTTTTTGCTTATGTGGTGCTGAGGAATTGAACCCAGGGCCTCAGGCATGCAAGGCAAGTGCTCTACCACTGAGCCACATTCTCAGCCCCCTATAATCTTTTTTAGTGTAGGAAAGGAGATAAGATTTGGGTAATTTAAAGAGAAAATTTGACATACTACAACTAATTAGTGGGTTAAAATAAATGTAACACAGCTACTAATAGGCTGAGCTACAGAGGATAGTGACCTAACTTTGTCCAGGTAGCAAAAGCATGAGAAACATTATCTCCAGTTAACCAACAAAATTCTAGACTGAAGGTATGGCTCAAGGTATCATTCTTGAGCAAGAAAGCATAAAATGTGAGGTTCAGAGTTCATACCAATATGTGTGCAGAAATTAAATTAAAAAACTAACTCAGTATTGACAGATTTCTAAACATTAGCACAAACACTTCATGTTTATAACATCAAACAATTTTGACTATTACTAAAATTTTCAATGTATTCAGTCTCATTAGTATCTATTAAATAGTCATTTAGTAAATTATTTAAATATCTAGTGGGACAATTTTTATAATGCTTCGGTTATTTTTGAGAAACAACTAAGGACATAAGTATGCAATAAGAATTTCTTAGTCTTGTCTTTAAAATATAGTACAATCTCATTTTGTATACTTCATCATCTCAAGAGAAAAGTACAATCTGTTGTTCTATTATTAAAACCACTTTTAATATATTTTGCATATCCTATGATATTTCAGTATTCTGACATTTATTTACTTATTAGATGCTTTAAATTATGCCCTTTGCTTCAAAGCCTAAGGACACAAGATTCATAAAACCTTTCATTAAATATTTAAATAAGAAGAAGGAACAATCAAATAGTAACATAATAACCAAACAAAAGAGCTCTCGGCATCAAACCACAGATCTTATTTATTGAAACAGACACCGTATTTAGAAGAAAAGAATTGGGTGTGGCTTTTTTGTATTATGTATTATTAATGCCTAAACTGAGTAAAATAAAATTTGATTTTTGCACAAGGACCCTTATGTTTAATAATTTAAAAAGTTGATCAGCTGGCCCCTCCTTGGCTAATTCTTTGTCCAACTTGTTAAATAATTCAGGCACTTTATTAACAAGGATGGTTTATAGTTAGAAAAATTTGTACAGTTCACCATGAAATGATATGATAGAAATTTATGAAAACAATAAACACCTTGAAACAGTGTTGTATATCCATTGTACGTAACTTGTATTAAAGCCATTACTTCATCAATATACCAAAAGAAGCATGTGTTTATTATTACAAATATGAGAGGAAAAAATTCACAGCGTTTTAATAGCATGAATTACTGAAAAGCCATTCAAACTAGGATAGACAACTGTTATGTGAAAAAATAATAACGGCTGGCTGCCAGTAACTCATGCCTGCATTCTTCATTTTCCCTGGGGCTAAGATCTGAGGATCAGGATTTGAAGCCAGACGGGACGAAAGTTCATGGGCCTTTTATCTCCAACTAATTACTCAAAAAAAAAAACAAAAAAAAAAAACAAATACAAAACCTGGAAGCAAAGCTGTGGTTTAAATGGTAGCTTGATAGCTTTGAACAAAATTCGTTCAGGGCCAAAGCCAAGACCTTGACTTCAAGACCCAGGACTGACAGGAAAAATTAAAGGAAAACAAATAGCAACAGCAACAACAAGAAACAGATTTCTCTGAAAGAACTTCTAATTGTCTTATGATTCATTAGTAAAGCACATTGTGACATCCAGCAGATATTCAATAAATGAGTGTTGCATTGATTCATAAAGATGTATTTTCCTTTAAGAAGGTGTCATAATTATGTATGATTGTTTCCGCTAGTAAAATTTGTATTCTTCATATTGAGGCATTTTTGAAAACATAGGAAACATGCTTGATGACTTATGTTTCCTTAAATTATTTTTGTAAGCTAAACATTTTAATGGTATTTCTGGCGAGAAGAGTTAATATTGAGTGATTTTGGTTCTGATTTTAGCTTCCAAGCATATTAAAATTCAGCAAACACATTCATTATTTCTGAAAATATCTGGTTTTGAAAATGAGGGATATATAGAGAGAGGTAAATTAAACTAATATCTTTCTACTTTATCCAACATATTTAGGATCCAGTGTTACAGTTATATGTTTCTACTCTCTTTCCTGATATTTTACAATGTAGATTGAAACAAATTTAATGTCTCATTATAATTTTTAAAACTTATTTTAGAGAAAGTACATGCTTTCCTGAATTAGATATGGCAAAACTAGTTTACTTGGTGTATCAAAACTCTAGAATTACTTTTCTGAAGAATAATTGATGGTCTCATATAAAATCATATCCATCATCAAGCTCCCAGAAAAAAGCCATAAGATAATTCAAAGAATAATGGAAGCAAGTATCAACTATATTACACTTTTAATAAAGGAGGAAACTAACTTTTCTAGTATTCTTAAAGATAAATGTATTCAAATAGAATCTATAGCTTTAGTCATTCTGTACACAGATTCCCAAAACTCATTCATCCTATGACTTGAAGTTTACATTGAGAAATACCTCACCATCCCCTTAACCATGATAACCACAATTATCTCTCTTATTGGGAGAACAAATTTGTTAGATTTCAAACATTGTAATATCACAGAATTTCTCTCATTTTGTCTGAATAATATTCCAGTGATATGCATATAATATACATATGTGTTTATACATAAATGTATATATATATACATATATGTAATATATTTTTATTGGTTCAGCAATCAATCAGGACAGTCTATTTCCATTTCTTGGTTTCAAAAAATAATATAAAAATGGAAGTGAAGGTGCACATGGCTCTTCAAAGTGTTGCCTTCATTTTCTTGGTAATGTAACCATAGACAAAACTGCTGTATATTAGAATTATGAATAATTTCTTGAAGTCTCCATAATGTTTTCAAATGGTGATACCAATTTATATTCACATGAAGAGTGTGCAAAACCTCCATTCTGTTATACCCTTACCAACAGTTGTCATCTGAGTTATTAATTATACTCTCCCTAACAGATCGGAGGCAAAATTCATGTGTATATTTATTTATATTGCTGTAACAATGATATTGAGTCCTTTGTTGTATAACTATTGGCTTTTTGTATGTATGAAAAAAGATATTTATTAAATATAAATATTTGATAATTAACTACTATGCAAATTTGCAGAAATATCACTATTAATCCTTATAGATTCTAACCCTAATTCTACCCTGATGGCTTTAATGTTGTTTTGAAAAGTATTTCTGGGTGAGTTATCTATATTTTGATTTTGTGGGTTTTTGTGTTTTTTTCTATTCATCTTGACAACATGACGACATATGTTTGTTTCTCCAACTT
>NW_024872473.1:0-18012 GCF_019054845.1 Dipodomys spectabilis | reverse complement strand
TTGAGCCCTGTCCAAGCCAGTGCTGCCTGGACCTATGGGGGCCAGCCTCAACGAGAATTGTCCAAGGCAGCTCCTCCTAGACTGGGCCGGGCCAGCCTCACAGAGTCTTGTCCAAGCCAGCTGCACCTCGACCTGACTGGGCTTGCCTCTCGGAGCCTTGTCCAATCCAGAGCCACCTGGACTGGACAAGCCTGCACCAGACTCACAGGGCCCTGTCCAATCCAACACCACTTAGACGGGCACTGGTCAGGTTTACAGAACCCTGTCCAGGACAGCACCCCCGGGACCGGTGCGGGCCAGGCACACAGAGCTCTGTCAAAGCCAGGGTTGCCTGGACCAGCCCGGGGACAGCCTATTGAGCCACTTCCAAGCCAGCTCCTCCTAGACTGGGCCGGTCCAGCGTCACAGAGTCTTGTCCAAGCCAGCTGGCCTGGACACAACTGGACCAGCCTCACAGAATCCTTGTCCAAGCCAGCTCCGTCTGAAGTGGCCAAGGACAGGCTCAGAAAGTTCTGTCCAAACCAGTGCCGCGTGGATAGGCCCAGGCCAGTCTCACAGAGCTCTGCCCAAACCAGCGAAGCCTGAACCGTCACGGGCCAGGCTCACAGAGCCGTATCCATGGCAGTACTACCTGGACCAGCGGGGGACAGGATCTCAAAGTCCTATCCAAGCCAGCCACGCCTGCATTGGCCTGGGCCAGCCTCACTGAACCTGGTTCAAGCCAGCTAGCTTCTACCAGACTGGCCCGGGCCAACCTCACAGACCCTTGTCCAAGACAGCTCTTCCTGGACTGGGCCAGGCCAGGCTCACAGAACCCTGTCTAATCCAGCTTCTCCTAGACTGGCCTAGGCCCACCTCACAGAGTCTTTTCCAAGCCAGGTGTTCCTTGACTCTCCTGGGCCAGGCTCACAGAGCCCTGTCCAAGCCAGCACCACCTCGACCACCCTGGGGACTGCTTTTCCAGCCCTGTCCGACTAGCAGTGCCTGGACTGAGGAGGGCCAGCCTCAAATAACCCCGTTCAAGCCAGTGTTAACTGAACCAGACTGCACCAGACTCAGAGCCCTGTCTAAGCCAGCACTACCTGGACCGGCATGGGCCAGGCTCACAGAGGCCTGTCTAAACCAGCACTACCTGGACCGGGATTGGGACAGTCTTTTGAGCCATGTCCAAGCCAGCGCCACCTGGACCGATGGGGGCCAGCCTCAATGAGCCCAGTCCAAGCCAGCTCCTCTTAGACTGGGCCGGGACAGCCTCACATAGTCTGGTACAAGCCAGATGCTCCTCGACCTGACCAGGCCAGCCTCACAGAGCCCTGTGGAAGCCACCTCCTCTTGGACCAGGCTGGGGCAGCTGCACAAGCCCTGTGTGAGACAGGGCCACCTGGACAGGCCTGGGCCAGCATCACACAACCCTGTATAATCCAGCTCCTCCTGGACTAGCCTGGTTCAACCTCACAGATTCTTGTCCAAGCCAGCTGCTCCTTGGCCATCCTGGGTCAGGCTCACAGAGCGCTGTGCTAGCCAGTGTCAACTGGACCAGACTGCACCAGCCTCACAGTGCCCTGACCAAGCCAGGGCTGCCTGGACCCGCGCCGGCCAGTCTCACAGAACCCTGTCCAAGCCAGTGACAACTGAACCAGACTGAACCAGACTCACAGAGGCCTGTCTACGCCAGCACTACCTGGACCAGCATGGGCCAGGCTCACAGAGGCCTCTCTAAACCAGCACTACCTGGACCGGCATTGGGGCAGTCTTTTAATCCATGTCTAAGCCAGCGCCACCTGGACCTATGGAGGCCAGCCTCAAAGAGCCCAGTCCAAGCCAGCTCCTCCTAGACTGGGCCGGGACAGCCTCACAGAGTCTTGTCCAAGCCAGCTGCTCCTCGACTTGACCAGGCCATCCTGACAGAACCCTGTCGAATCTAGCTCCTCCTGGACCAGCCTGGGGCCAGCTGCACAAGCCCTGTGCAATGCACGGCCACCTGGACTTGCCTGGGACAGCCTCACACTGCCCTGTCCAAGACACCACCATATGGACCAACATGGGCTAGACTATCAGAGCACTGTCCATGCCAGTACTGCCTGGGCCTCCGTGGGACACCCTCTCAAACTCCTGTCCAAGCCATCCATGCCTCCACCGGGCTGGGCCAGCCTCACAGAGCCCTGTCCAAGCCAGCTCCTTCTAGACTAGCCCGGGCCAACCTCACAGAGACTTCTCCAAGCCAGCTGCTCCTTCACTGGCCCTAGTCAGCCTTACAAAGCCCGGTCTATGCCCCCTTCAACTGGACCAGACTGCACCAACCTCACAGAGCCCTGTGCAAGCCTGCACTGCCTGGACTGGTGCAGGCCGGCTCACAGAGCCGTGTCCCAATCAGGGCTGCCTAGACCAGCCGGGGAAGAGCCTTTCGAGCCCTGTGCAAGCAAGTGTTGCCTGGACCGATGGGTCTAGCCTCAAAGAGCCTTGTCCAAGCCTGCTCGTCCAGACTGGTCCGGGCCAGCCTCACAGAGTCTTGTCCAATCCAGCTGCACCGAGACCTTACTGGGCCAGCATCACGGAGCCTTGTCCAAGCCACCACCACCTGGACTGGACCAGCCTGCACCAGACTCACAGGGCCCTGTCCAATTCAGCGCCACTTTGACCGGCACTGGCGAGGTTTACAGAACGCTGTCCAAGACTTAACTCCCGGGACCGGTGCAGGCCAGGCACACAGAGCTCTGTCCAAGCCAGGGTCGCCTGGAACATCCCAGGGACAGCCTCCTGAGCCCTGTTCAAGCCAGCTCCTCCTACACTGGGCCGGGCCAGCCTCACAGAGTCTTGTCCAAGCCAGCTGCCCTGGAATCGACTGGACCAGCCTCTCAGAATCCCTGTCCAAGGCAGCGCCGCCTGGAAAGGCCTGGACCAGTCCCACAGAGCCTTGTCCAAACAAGCGAATCCTGAACCGTCACAGGCCAGGCTCAAAGAGCCGTATACATGGCAGTACTACCTGCCCAGCGGGGAACAGGATCTCAAAGTCCTATCCAAGCCAGGAACGCCTGCATCGGCCTGGGCCAGCTTCACAGAGCTCTGTCCAAGCCAGCTAGCTTCTACCAGACTGGCCCAGGCCCACCTCACAGAGCCTTGTCCAAGCCAGCTCTTCCTTGACTGGACCAGGCCATGCTAAAAGAACTCTGTCCAAGTCAACTTCTCCTAGACTGGCCTGGGCCAACCTCAGAGAGTCTTTTCCAAGCCAGCTGATCATTGAACGGTCTGGGCCAGGCTCATAGAGCCCTGTCCAAGGCAGTGTCAACTGGACCAGGCTGCACCTGCCTCACAGTGCCCTGACCAAGCCAGGGCTGCCTGGACCCGCACCGGCCAGTCTCACAGAACCCTGTCTAAGTCTGGTCCTCCTGGACTGGCGCGGGCCAAGCTAACAGAGTCCTGTCCAAGGCAGGGCCCCCTGGACAAGACTGGGGACACCCTTTCAAGATTGTTAAAGCCAGCATGTCCTGGACCAGTGGGGGCCAGCCTCAAAGAGCCCTGTCCAAGCCAGCTCCTCTAGACAGGACCGGGCCAGCCTCAGAGTCTTGTCCAAGCCAGCTGCACCTTGACCGGTCCGGGGCAGGTTCACAGAGCCCTGTCAAAGCCAGGGTCAACTGAACCAGACTGAACCAGACTCACAGAGGCATGTCTAAGCCAGCACTACCTGGACCGGCGTGGGGACAGTCTTTTGAGCCATATCTAAGCCAGCGCCTCCTGGACCGATTTGGGCCAGCCTCAAAGAGCCTAGTCCAATCCAGCTCCTTCTAGACTGGGCTGGGCCAGCCTAACAGAGTATTGTCCATGTCACCTGCCCCTCGACGTGAGCAGGCCATCCTCACAGAGCCCTGTCGAATCCAGCTCCTCCTGGACCAGCCTGGGCCAGCTGCACAAGCCCTGTGCGTGACAGGCGACCTGGACTGGCCTGGGACAGCCTCACACTGCCCTGTCCAAGCCAGCACCATCTGGACCAACATGGGGCAGTTTCACAGAGCCCTGTCCAAGCCAGCTCCTTCTAGACTGGCCCGGGCCAACTTCACAGAGACTTGTCCAAGCCAGCTGCTCCTTAACTGGCCCTAGTCAGCCTTACAAAACCCGGTCTATGCCACCTTCAACTGGACCAGACTGCACCAACCTCACAGAGCCCTGTGAAAGCCAGCACTGCCTGGACCGGTACAGGCCGGCTCACAGAGCCGTGTCCCAATCAGGGCTGCCTAGACCAGCCGGGGAAGAGCCTTTCGAGCCCTGTGCAAGCCAGCGTTGCCTTGACCGATGGGGGCTAGCCTCAAAGAGCCCTGTCCAAGCCAGCTCCTCATAGACTGTCCGGGCCAGCCTCACAGAGTCTTGTCCAATCCAGCTGCACCTCGACCTGACTGGGCCAGCCTCACGGAGGCTTGTCCAAGCCAGCACCACCTGGGCTGGACCAGCCTGCACCAGACTCACAGGGCAATGTCCAATCCAGCGCCACTTGGACCTGCACCGGCCAGGTTTACAGAACGCTGTCCAAGACAGAACGGCCGGGACTTGTGCAGGCCAGGCACACAGAGCTCTGTCCAAGCCTGGGTCACCTGTAACAGCCCGGGGACAGCCTCGGGAGCTCTGTTCAAGCCAGATCCTCCTACACAGGGACGGGCAAGCCTAACAGAGTCTTGTCCAAATCAGCTGCCTTGGACCCGACTGGACCAGACTCACAGAATCCCTATCCAAGCCAGCTCAGCTTGAATTGGCCAAGACCAGGCATATAGAGTACTGTCCAAGCCAGCGCCCCCTGGATAGGCCCGGGCCAGGCTCACAGAGCCCTGTCCATTGCAGTACTGCATGGACCAGCGTGGGACAGGCTCCCAAAGTCCTATCCAAGCAAGCCATGCCTGCATCGGCCTGGGCCAGCCTCACAGAGCCCAGTCCAAGCCAGCTAGTTTCTAACAGACTGGCCTGGGCCAAACTCATAGAGCCTTGTCCAAGCCAGCTCTTCCTGGACTAGACCAGGCCAGACTCACAGAACCCTGTCCAAGCCAACTTCTCCTAGACTGGCCTGGGCCAGCCTCACGGAGCCTTGTCCAAGCCAGCACCACCTGGACTGGAACAGCCTGCACCAGACTCACAGGGCCCTGTCCAATTCAGCGCCACTTGGATGGGCAACGGCCAGGGTTAGAGAACCCTGTCCAAGACAGAACTGCCAGTACCGGTGCTGGCCAGGCACACAGAGCTCTGTCCAAGCCAGGGTCGCCTGGACAAGCCCAGGGACAGCCTATTGAGCCCTGCCCAAGCCAGCTACTCCTAGACTGGGCCAGGCCAGCCTCACAGAGTCTAATCCAAGCCAGCTACCCTGGAACCAACTGGACCAGCCTCTCAGAATCCCTGTCCAAGCCAACTCCGCCTGAAGTGACCAAGGCCAGGCTCAGAGGGTCCTGTCCAAGCCAGCGCCGCCTGGATAGGCCTGGGCCATTCTCAAAGAGCCCTGTCTAAACCAGCGAAGCCTGAACCGTCACCGGCCAGGCTCACAAAGCCGTATCCATGGCAGTACTACCTGGACCAGCGGGGGACAGGCACTCAAAATCCTATCCAAGCCAGCAACGACTGCATCGGCCTGGGCCAGCCTCACAGAGCCCTGTCCACGCAAGCTAGCTTCTACCCGACTGGCCTGAGCCAACCTCACAGAGCCTTGTCCAAGCCAGGTCTTCCTAGACAGGACCAGGCCAGGCTCACAGAACCCTGTCCAAGCCAGCTTCTGCTAGACTGGCCAGGGCCAACCTCACAGAGTCTTGTCCAAGCCAGCTGTTCCTTGACCAGCCGGGGCCAGGCTTACAGAGCCCTGTCCAAGCGAGCGCCACCTGGACCACCCTGGGGACAGCTTTTCAAGCCCTGTCCGAGCTATCAGTGCCTGGACTGAGGAGGGCCAGCCTCAAAGAACCCTGTTCAAGCCAGCATTAACTGAACCAGACTGCACCAGACTCAGAGCCCTGTCTAAGCCAGCACTACATGGACCGGCATGGGCCAGGCTCACAGAGGCCTGTCTAAGCAAGCACTTGCTGGACCGGCATTGGGACAGTCTTTCGAGCCATGTCCAAGCCAGTGCCACCTAGACCGATGGGGGCCAGCCTCAAAGAGCCCTGTCCAAGACAGCTCCTCCTAGACTGGGCCGGGCCAGCCTCACAGAGTCTTGTTCAAGACAGCTGCACCTCGACCTGACTCGGCCAGCCTCACGGAGCCTTGTCCAATCCAGAGCCAGCTGGACTAGACCAGTCTGCACCAGACTCACAGGGCCCTGTAAATCCAACACTACATGAACCGGCGCTGGCCAGGTTTACAGTACCCTGTCCAAGCCAGCACCACCGGGACCCGTGTGGGCCAGACACACAGAGCTCTGTCCAAGCCAGGGTCGCCTGGACCAGCCTGGAGACAGCCTTTTGAGCCATGACCAAGCCAGTTCTTCCTGTACTGGGCCGGGCCAGCCTCACAGAGTCTTGTCCAAGCCACCTGCCCTGGACCCGACTGGAACAGCCTCACAGAATCCCTGTCCAAGACAGCTCCGCCTCAAGTGGCCAAGGCCAAGCTCAGAGAGTCTGGTCCAAGCCAGCGCCCCCTGGATAGTCCCCTGTCATTCTCACAGAGCCCTGTCCAATCCAGCGCTGCCTGATCCGTCGCGGGCCAGGCTCACAGAGACCTGTCCATTAAATTACATCGTGGACCAGCGCGGGACAGGCTCTCAAAGTCCTATCCAAGCCATCCAAGCCTGCATCGGCCTGGGCCAGCCTCACAGAGCCCTGTCCACGCAAGCTAGCTTCTACCAGACTGGCCCAGCCCAACCTCTCAGAGCCTTGTCCAAGTCAGCTCTTCCTGGACTGGACCAGGCCAGGCTCTCAGAACCCTGTCCAAGTCAACTTCTCCCAGACTGGCCTGAGCCAACCTCACAGAGTCTTGTCCAAGCCAGCTGTTCCTTGACTGGCCTGGGCCAGGCTCACCGAGCCCTATCCAAGCCAGTGCCGCCTGGACCACCCTGGGGACAGCTCTTCGAGCCCTGTCCAAGCCAGCAGTGCCTGGACTGAGGAGGGCAAGCCTCAAAGAGCCCTGTCCAAGCCGTTTCCTCCAAGACTGTGCGGGCCACCCTCACAGAGTCTTGTCCAAGCCAGCTGTTCCTCGACCTGACCAGGCCATCCTCAGTAGCCCTGTCTAAGCCAGCACCAACAATACTGGACCGGGCCAGCGTCACAGAGGGCTGTCCAAGATATCTCTGCCTGAAGCGGCCCAGGCCAGGCTCAGAGAGTCCTGTCCAAGCCAGGGCCACTTGGACAGGCCTGGGCCAGGCTCACACAGCCCTGTCCATGCCAGCTCCTGCTTGACTGGCGTGGGCCAAACTCACAGAGTCTTGTCTAAACCAGCTGCTCCTTGACCGGCCAAGGCCCGGTTCACATAGCCCTCACCAAGCCAGCATCTACTGAACCTGACTGCCCCCGACTCACAGAGCAATGTCTAGGCAAGTACTACCTGGACCTGCAAGGGCCAAGCTCAAAGAGGCCTGTCTAAGCCAGCACTACCTGGACCGGCGTGGGGCAGTCTTTCAAGCAATGTCCAAGCCAGCGATACCTGAACCGATGGGGTCCAGCCTCAAGGAGCCCAGTCCAAGCCAGCTCCTCCTAGACTGGGCCGGGACAGCCTCACATAGTCTTGTACAAGCCAGCTGCTCCTCGACCTGACCAGGCCAGACGCACAGAGAGCTAATCTTGGACCAGCCTGGGCCCAGTTGCACAAGCCCTGTGTGAGACAGGGACACCTGGACCTGCCCGGGTCAGCATCACAGAACCCTGTCTATTCCAGCTCCTCCTGGACTAGCCCGGGTCAACCTTACAGAGTCTTGTCCAAGCCAGCTGCTCCTTGACCGGCCTGGCCAGGCTCACAGAGCCCTATCCAAGCCCGTGTCAACTGGACCAGACTGCACCAGCCTCACAGTGCCCTGACCAAGCCAGGGCTGCCTGGACCCGCGCCGGCCAGTCTCCCAGAACCCTGTCTAAGTCTAGTCCTCCTGGACTGGCACGGGCCAAGCTCACAGAGTCCTGTCCAAGGCAGGGTTTCCTGGACAAGCCTGGGGACAGCCTTTCGAGCCTGTTCAAGCCAGCACGTCCTGGACCAATGGGGGCCAGCCTCAAAGAGCCCTGTCCAAGATAGCTCCTCTAGACGGGACTGGGCCAGCCTGAGTCTTGTCCAAGCCAGCCTAGACCAGCCAGGGAACAGCCTTCTGAGCCCTGTGCAAGCCAGCGCTGAATGGACCGATGGGAGCTAGCCTCAAAGAGCCCTGTCGAAGCCACCTCCTCCTAGACTGGGCCGGGCCAGCCTCACAGAGTCTTGTCCAAGCTAGCTGCACTGCGACCTGACTGGGCCAGCCTCATGGAGCCTTGTCCAAGCCAGCACCACCTGGAGTGTACCAGCCTGCACCAGACTCAAAGGCCCTTTCAATCCAGCGCCACTTGGATCGGCACCGGCCAGGTTTACAGAACCCTGTCCAAGACAGAACTGCCGGGAACGGTGCAGGCCAGGCTCACAGAGTCCTGTTCATGCCAGTACTGCCTGGACCAGAGCAGGACAGGCTCTCAAAGTCCTGTCCAAGCCAGCCATGCCTGCACCGGCCTGGGCCAGCCTCACAGAGCCCTGTCCAAGCCAGCTCCTCCTAGACTGGCCCGGGCAAATCTCACAGAGACTTCTTTAAGCCAACTGCTCCTTGACCGGCCCTGGCCACCCTCACATAGCACTGTCCATGCGACCTTCAACTGGACCAGACTACACCAGAATCACAGTGCCCTTTGCAAGCCAGGACTGCCTGGACCGGTGCAGGCCAGGCTCACAGAGCCCTGTGCAAGTTAGGATCTCCTAGACCAGCCAGGGGACAGGCTTTTGAGCCCTGTCCAAGAGAGTGCTGCCTGGACCTATGGAGGCCAGCCCCAAAGAGCCCTGTCCAAGACAGCTCCTACTAGACTGGGCCGGGCCAGCCTCACAGAATCTTGTCCAAGCCAGCTGCACCTCGACCTGACTGGGCTTGCCTCACGGAGCCTTGTCCAATCCAGAGCCACCTGGACTGGACCAGCCTGCAACAGACTCACAGGGCCCTGTCCAATCCAACACCACTTGGACCAGCGCTGGTCAGGTTTACAGAACCCTGTCCAAGCCAGCACCACCGGGATCGGTGTGGGCCAGGCACACAGAGCTCTGTCAAAGCCAGGGTCGCCTGGACCAGCCTGGGGACAGCCTATTGAGCCACTTCCAAGCCAGTTCCTCCTAGACTGGGCCGGGCCAGTTTCACAGAGTCTTGTCCAAGCCAGCTGGCCTGGACCCAACTGGACCAGCCTCTCAGAAACCCTGTAAAAGCCAGCTCCGCCTGAAGTGAACAAGGCCAAGATCAGAGGGTCCTGTCCAAGCCAGCGCCGCCTGGATAGGCACAGGCCAGTCTCACAGAGCTCTGCCCAAACCAGCGAAGCCTGAACCGTCACTGGCCAGGCTCACAGAGCCGTATCCATGGCAGTACTACCTGGACCAGAGGGGGACAGGATCTCAAAGTCCTATCCAAGCAAGCCACTCCTGCATCGGCCTGGGCCAGCCTCACAGAGCCCTGTTCAAGCCAGCTAGCTTCTACCAGACTGGCCCGGGCCAACCTCACAGAGCCTTGTCCAAGACAGCTCTTCCTGGACTGGGCCAGGACAGGCTCACCGAACCCTGTCTAATCCAGCTTCTCCTACACTGGCCTAGGCCAACCTCACAGAGTTTTTTCCAAGCCAGCTGTTCCTTGACTGGCCTGGGCCAGGCTCACAGAGCCCTGTCCAAGCCAGCGCCACCTGGACCACCCTGGGGACAGCTTTTCAAGCCCTGTCCAACTAGCAGTGCCTGGACGGAGGAGGGCAAGCCTCAAAGAAACCTGTTCAAGCCAGCGTTAACTGAACCAGACTGCACCAGACTCAGAGCCCTGTCTAAGCCAGCACTACCTGGACCGGCATGGGCCAGGCTCACAGAGGCCTGTCTAAACCAGTACTACTTGGACCAGCATTGGGACAGTCTTTCGAGCTATGTCTAAGCCATCGCCACCTTGACCGATGGGGGCCAGCCTCAAAGAGCCCAGTCCAAGCCAGCTCCTCCTAGACTGGGCCGGGACAGCCTCACATAGTCTTGTACAAGCCAGCTGCTCCTGGACCTGACCAGGCCAGCCTCACAGAGCCCTGTGGAAGCCAGCTCCTCTTGGACCAGCCTGGGGCAGCTGCACAAGCCCTGTGTGAGACAGGGCCACCTGGACAAGCCTGGGCCAGCATCACACAACCCTATATAATCCATCTCCTCCTGGACTAGCCTGGGTCAACCTCACAGATTCTTGTCTAAGCCAGCTTCTCCTTGGCCGGCCTTTGCCAGGCTCACAGAGCCCCATCCAAGCCAGTGCAGCCTGGACCACCCTGGGGACAGCTTTTTGAGCCCTGTCCAAGCCAGCAGTGCCTGGACTGAGGAGGGCAAGCCTCAATAAGCCCTGTCCAAGCCATTTCCTTAAAGACTGTGCAGGCCAGCCTCACAGAATCTTGTCCAAGCCAGCTGTTCCTCGACCTGACCAGGCCATCCTCAGAAGCCCTGTCTCCGGGCCACCCTCACAGAGGGCTGTCCAAGATATCTCTGCCGTAAGCGGCCCAGGCCAAGCTCAGAGAGTCCTGTCCAAGCCAGGACCACTTGGACAGGCCTGGGCCAGCCTCACAGAGCCCTGTCCATGCCAGCTCCTGCTTGACCTGCCCGGGCCAACCTCACAGAGTCTTGTCTAAGCCAGCTGCTCCTTGACAGGCCCGGGCCAGGTTCACAGAGCCCTGACCAAGCCAGCGTCTACTGAACCGGACTGCACCCGACTCACAGAGATTTGTCTATTCCAGCACTACCTGGACCTGCATGGGCCAGGCTCAAAGAGGTCTGTTTAAGCCAGCACTACCTGGACCGACATGGGGCAGTCTTTCTAGTCAAGTCCAAGCCAGCACTGCCTGGACCAATGGGGGTCAGCCTCCAGGAGCCCAGTCCAAGCCAGCTACTCCTAGACTGGGCCGGGCCAACCTCACAGAGACTTGTCCAAGCCAGATCCTCCTAGACTGCCCCTGGTCAACCTCACAGAGTCTTGTCCAAGCCAGCTGCTCCTTGACCGGCCCAGGCCAGGCTGACAGAGCCTTCTCCAAACCATTGTCAACTGAACCAGACTGCACCAGCCTCACAGGGTCCTGTCGAAGCGAACACTGCCTGGAACGGTGCCGGCCAGTCTCACAGAACCCTGTCAAAGCCGGGTCCTCCTGGACTGGAGCGGGCCAAGCTCACAAAGCCCTGTCCAAGGCAGGGCCGCCTGGATCAGCCTGGGGACAGCCTGTCGAGTCCTGTCCAATCCAGCATTGACTGGACCGATGTGGGCCTCAAGGAGCCCTGTCCAAGACAGCTCCTCCTGGACTCAGCCGGACCAGCCTCACAGAATCTAGTCCAAGCCAGCTACACCTTGACCTCTCTGGGCCAGCCTCACAGAGCCTTGTCCAAGGCAGCGGCACCTGGACCAGCCTGCACCAGAATTACAAGGCGGTGTACAATCCAGCGCCACTTGGAAAGGCGCGAGCCACGTTGACAGAACCCTGTCCAAGACAGCACCACCGGGACCGGTGCGGGCCAGGCACACAGAGCTCTGTCCAAGCCAGGGTCGCCTGGACCAGCCCGGGAACAGCCTCTTGAGCCCTGTCCAAGCTAGCGCCTCCTAGACAGGGCCGGGACAGCCTCACAGAGTTTTGTCCAAGTCAGCTGCCCTGGAACCGACCAGACCAGCCTCACAGAATCCCTGTCCAATCCAGCTCCACCTGAAGTGGCCAAGGCCAGGCTCAGAGAGTCCTGTCCAAGCCAGCACCGCCTGAATAGGCCCAGGCCAGTCTCACAGAGCCCTGTCCAAACCAGTGCTGCCTGAATTATCGCGGGCCAGGCTCACAGAGCCCTCTCCATGCCAGTACTGCCTGGACCAGAGCGGGACAGGCTCTCAAAGTCCTGTCCAAGCCAGCCACACCTGCACCGGCCTGGGCCAGCCTCACAGAACCTTGTCCAAGCCAGATCCTCCTAGACTGGCCCGGGCCAACCTCACAAAGACGTCTTTAAGCCAACTGCTCCTTGACCAGCCCATAGCACTGTCCATGCGACCTTCAACTGGACCAGACTACACCAGCCTCACTGAGTGCTTTGCAAGCCAGCACTGCCTGGACCGGTGCAGGCCAGGCTCACAGAGCCCTGTGCAAGTCAGGATCGCCTAGACCAGCTGGTGGACAGCCTTTTGAGACCTGTCTAGGCCAGTGCTGCCTGGACCGATGGGGGCCAGCCTCAAAGACCCCTGTCCAAGACAGCTCCTCCTAGACTGGGCCAGGCCAGCCTCACAGAGTCTTGTCCAATCTAGCTGCACGGCGACCTGACTGGGCCAGCCTCCCGGAGCCTTGTCCAGTCCAGAGCCACCTGGACTGGACCAGCCTGCACCAGACTCACAGGACCCTGTCCAATCCAACACTGTTGGACTGTCGCTGGCCAGGTTTACAGAACACTGTCCAAGACAGCACCAGCGGAATCGCTGTGGGCCAGGCACACAGAGGTCTGTCCAAGCCAGGGTCACCTGGACCAACCAGGGGACTGCCTCTTGAGCCCTGTCCAAACCACCTTCTCCAAGACTGGGCCGGGCCAGCCTCACAGAGTCTTGTCCAAGCCAGCTGCCCTGGACCCGAATGGACCAGGCTCACAGAATCCCTATCCAAGCCAGCTCCGCTTCAAGTGGCCAAGACCAGGCTCATAGAGTCCTGTCTGAGCCTGCGCCCCCTGGATAGGCCCGGGCCAGGCTCACAGAGCCCTGTCCATTGCAGTACTGTATGGACCAGCGCCGGACAGTCTCCCAAAGACCTATCCAAGCAAGCCATGCCTGCATCGGCCTGAGCCAGCCTCACAGAGCCCAGTCCAAGCCAGCTAGTTTCTACCAGACTGGCCTGGGCCAACCTCACAGAGCCTTGTCCAAACCAGTTCTTCCTGGACTAGACCAGGCCAGACTCACAGAACACTGTCCAAGCCAACTTCTCCTAGACTGGCCTGGGCCAGCCTCACGGAGCCTTGTCCAAGCCAGCACCACCTGGACTGGAACAGCCTGCACCAGACTCACAGGCCCCTGTCCAATTCAGCGCCACTTGGATGGGCAACGGCCAGGGTTAGAGAACCCTGTCCAAGAGAGAACTGCCAGGACCAGTGCAGGCCAGGCACACAGAGCTCTGTCCAAGCCAGGGTCGCCTGGACAAGCCCAGGGACAGCCTATTGAGCCCTGCCCAAGTCAGCTCCTCCTAGACTGGGCCAGGCCAGCCTCACAGAGTCTAGTCCAAGCCAGCTACCCTGGAACCGACTGGACCAGCCTCTCAGAATCCCTGTCCAAGCCAACTCCGCCTGAAGTGACCAAGGCCAGGCTCAGAGTGTCCTGTCCAAGCCAGCGCCGCCTGGATAGGCCTGGGCCAGTCTCACAGAGCCCTGTCTAAAACAGCGAAGCCTGAACCGTCACGGGCCAGGCTCACAAAGCCGTATCCATGGCAGTACTACCTGGACCAGCGGGGGACAGGCACTCAAAATCCTATCCAAGCCAGCAACGTCTGCATCAGCCTGGGCCGGCCTCACAGAGCCCTGTCCACACAAGCTAACTTCTAACAGACTGGACCGGGCCAACCTCACAGAGCCTTGTCCAAGACAGTTCTTCCTGGACTGGACCAGGCCAGGCTCACAGAACCCTGTCCAAGCCAGCTTCTCCTAGACCGGCCTAGGCCAACCTCACAGAGTCTTGTCCAAGCCAGCTGTTCCTTGACCAGCCGGGGCCAGGCTTACAGAGCCCTGTCCAAGCGAGCACCACCTGGACCACCCTGGGTGACAGCTTTTCCAGCCCTGTCCAACTAGCAGTGCCTGGACTGAGGAGGGCCAGCCTCAAAGAACCCTGTTCAAGCCAGCATTAACTGAACCAGACTGCACCAGACTCAGAGCCCTAAGTCAGCACTACCTGGACCGGCATGGGCCAGGCTCACAGAGGCCTGTCTAAACCAGCACTAGCTGGACCGGCATTTGGACAGTCTTTCGAGCCATGTCCAAGCCAGCGCCACCTGGACCGATGGGGGCCAGCCTCAAAGAGCCCTGTCCAAGCCAGCTCCTCCTAGACTGGGCTGGGACAGCCTCACATAGTCTTGTACAAGCCAGCTGCTCCTCGACCTGACCAGGCCAGCCTGACAGAGCCCTGTACAAGAGAGCTCCTCTTGGACCAGCCTGGGGCCAGGTGCACAAGCCCTGTGCTAGACAGGGCCACCTGGACTGGTCTGGGCCAGCATCACAGAACCCTGTCTAATCTAGATCCTCCTGGACTAACCCGGGTCAACCTCAGAGAGTCTTGTCCGAGCCAGCTGCCGTTGACCGGCCTGGGACAGGCTCACAGAGCCCTATCCAAGCCAGTGTCAACTGGACCAGACTGCACCAGCCTCACAGTGCCCTGACCAAGGCATGGCTGCCTGGACCCGTCCCGTCCAGTCTCACAGAACCCTAAGTATAGTCTTCCTGGACAGGCGCGGGCCAAGCTCACAGAGCCCTGTCCAAGGCAGGGCCCCCTGGGCAAGCCTGGGGACAGCCTTTCGAGCCCTGTCCAAGCCAGCACTGCCTGGACCGATGGGGGCTAGCCTCAAAGAGCCATGTCTAAGCCAGCTCCTCCTAGACTGGGCCGTGCCAGCCTCACACAGTCTTGTCCAAGCCAGCTGCACCAGGACCTGACTGGGCCAGCCTCATGGAGCCTTGTCCAAGCCAGCACCACCTGGACTGGACCAGCCTGCACCAGACTCACAGGGCCTTGTCCAATCCAGCGCCATTTGAATCGGCACCGGCCAGGTTTACAGAACCCTGTCCAAGACAGAATTGCCAGGACCGGTGCAAGCCAGGCACACAGAGCTCTGTCCAAGCCAGGGTCGCCTGGACCAGACCGGGGACAGCCTCTTGAGCCCTGTCCAAGCCAGCTCCTCCTAGACCGGGCCGGGACAGCCTCACAGAGTCTTGTCAAATCCAGCTGCCCTGGACCCGACTGGACCAAACTTTCACAATCCCTGCCCAAGTCAGCTCCGCCTGAAGTGACCAAGGACAGGCTCATAGGGTCCTGTCCAAACCCGCGCCGCCTTTATAGGCCTGGGCCAGTCTTACAGAGCCATGTCCAAACCAGCGCCACCTTATCTGCAACGTCCCAGGCTCAAAGAGTCCTGTCCATTGCAGTACTGCATGGACCAGCGCGGGACAGGCTCTCAAGGTCCTATCCAATCAAGCCATGCCTGCATCGGCCTGGGCCAGACTCACAGAGCCCTGTGCAAGCCAGCTAGCTTCTACCAGACTGGCCCGGGCCAACTTCACAGAGGCGTGTCCAAGCCAGCTCTTCCTGGACTGGACCAGGCCAGGCTCACAGAACATTGTCCAAGCCAGCTTCTCCTAGACTGGCCTGGGTCAACCTCACAGAGTCTTGTCCAAGCCGGCTGTTCCGTTCCTTGACCGGCTTGGGCCAGGCTCACAGAGCCCTGTCCAAGCCAGCACCACCTGGACCACCCTGGGGACAGCTTTTCCAGCCCTGGCCAAGCTAGCAGTGCCTGGACTGAGAAGGGCCAGCCTCAAAGAACCCTGTTCAAGCCAGCATTAACTGAACCAGACTGCACCAGACTCAGAGCCCTGTCTAAGCCAGCACTACCTGGACCGGCATTGGGATAGTCTTTTGAGTCATGTCCAAGCCAGCACCACCTCGACCGATGCGGGCCAGCCTCAAAGTGCCCAGTCCAAGCCAGCTCCTCCTAGACTGCCCTGGGACAGTCTCACAGAGTCTTGAACAAGCTAGCTTCTCTTCGATCTGACCAGGCCAGCCTGAAAAAGCCCTATCGAAGCCAGCTCCTTTTGGACCAGCCTGCGGCCAGGTGCACAAGCCCTGTGCGAGACAGGGCCACCTGGACCGGCCCGGGCCAGCATCACAGAACCCTGTCTAATCCAGCTCCTCCTGGACTAGCCCGGGTCAACCTCACAGAGTCTTGTCCAAGCCAGCTGCTCCTTGACCGGCCTGGGCCAGACTAACAGAGTCCTATCGAAGCCAGTGTCAACTGGACCAGACTGCACCAGCCTCACAGTGCCCTGACCATGCCAGGGCTGCCTGGACCCGCGCTGGCCAGTCTCACAGAACCCTGTCTAAGCCTGGTCCTCCGGGATTGGAGGGGGCCAAGCTCACAGATTCCTGTCCAAGGCAGGGACCCCTGGACAAGGCTGGGGACAGACTTTCGAGCCTGTTCAAGCCAGCACGTCCTGGACCAATTGGGGCCAGCCTCAAAGAGCCCTGTCCAAGCCAGCTCCCCTAGACAGGACTGGGCCAGCCTCAGAGTCTTGTCCAAGCCAGCTGCACCTTGACCGGACCGGGGCAGGTTCACAGAGCCCTGTTCAAGACAGCGTCAACTGAACCAGACTGAAGCAGACTCACAGAGGCCTGTCTAAGCCAGCACTACCTGGACCGGCGTGGGGACAGTCTTTTGAGCCAAGTCTAAGTCAGCGCTGCCTGGACCATTCGGGGCCAGCCTCAAAGAGCCCAGTCCAAGCCAGCTCCTCCTAGACTGGGCCGGGCCAGCCTCACAGAGCCTTGTCCAAGCCAGCTGCTCCTCGACATGTCCAGGCAATCTTCACAGAGCCCTGTCAAATCCAGCTCCTCCTGGACCAGCCTGGGGCCAGCTGCACAAGCCTTGTGCATGACATGGCCACCTGGACTGGCCTCGGAAAGACTCACATTGCCCTGTCCAAGCCAGCACCATCTGGACCAACATGGGGCAGGCTCACAGAGCATTGTCCATGCCAGTACAGCCTGAGCCTCCGTGGGACAGGCTCTCAAAGTCCAGTCCAAGCCAGCCACGCCTGCACCCACCTGGGCCAGCCTCACAGAATCCCTGTCCAAGCCAGCACCGCCTGAAGTGGCCAAGGCCAGGCTCAGAGAGTCCTGTCCAACCCAGCGCCCCCTGGATAGCCCCGGGCCAGTCTCACAGAGCCCTGTCCATTGCAGTACTGCATGGACCAGCGCGGGACAGGCTCTCAAAGTCCTATCCAAGCCAGCCACACCTTCATCGGCCAGGGCCGGCCTCACAGAGCCCTGTCCAAGCCAGCTAGCTTCTACCAGACTGGCCCGGGCCAACCTCACAGAGGCTTGTCCAAGCCAGCTCTTCCTGGACTGGGCCAGGCCCGGCTCACAGAACCCTTTCTTAGCCAGCTTCTTCTAGACTGACCTGGGCCAACCTCACAGAGTCTTGTCCAAGCCATCTGTTCCGTTCCTTGACCGGCCTGGGCCACGCTCACAGAGCCCTGTCCAAGCCAGCACCACCTGGACCACCCTGGGGACAGCTTTTCCAGCCCTGACCAAGCTAGCAGTGCCTGGACTGAGGAGGGCCAGCCTCAAAGAACCCTGTTCAAGCCAGCATTAACTGAACCAGACTGCACCAGACTCAGAGCCCTGTCTAAGCCAGCACTACCTGGACCGGCATTGGGATAGTCTTTTGAGTCATGTCCAAGCCAGCACCACCTCGACCGATGGGAGCCAGATTCAAAGTGCCCAGTCCAAGCCAGCTCCTCCTAGACTGCCCTGGGACAGTCTCACATAGTCTTGAACAAGCTAGCTTCTCTTCGATCTGACCAGGCCAGCCTGAAAAAGCCCTATCGAAGCCAGCTCCTTTTGGACCAGCCTGCGACCAGCTGCACAAGCCCTGTGCGAGACAGGGCCACCTGGACCGGCCCGGGCCAGCATCACAGAACCCTGTCTAATCCAGCTCCTCCTGGACTAGCCCGGGTCAACCTCACAGAGTCTTGTCCAAGCCAGCTGCTCCTTGACCGGCCTGGGCCAGACTAACAGAGTCCTATCGAAGCCAGTGTCAACTGGACCAGACTGCACCAGCCTCACAGTGCCCTGACCATGCCAGGGCTGCC
>NW_024872472.1:0-34584 GCF_019054845.1 Dipodomys spectabilis | reverse complement strand
CCTAGATCTAGCAAGTCTCTTAGTAAATAAAAGAGAGTAGCAGGAAATACTTTCTCCTAAATAGTTATCCCAGCAATTGCTATACATTCTTTCTGTTCTTGCGGAGCCTACAGCTTCTTGTAAATCTCTTACAAACAATTCCTTCTGCTGAAGTGATGTCGTGAAACCCCCAATACTTTTGTATTTACTTATGACTTGTCTACTAGCCACCATAAGAGGGGTTTCAGGGTAGCACTTAACTCTGGTGAGTTAGTCATATTTTTAAGACACTCATCAGATATTGGAGTCGTCAACACTCTTAAGAAAGAGCTTTAAATAAAGGAATGTTGAGCATGAGTAAGTACAAAGAGCAGTAGAAACAGTAAAGGTTTAATAGGCACTCTTATACAGTGAAGAAAAGAAAAGCAGAAACACATCTTTCCCAGGGGTTTTCCAGCCTTTCCAGGAGTAGGCCTCTTTGAAGCCCTATTCTCTGAGGTAGACTTCGGTGAAGTCCTAATACTCAGAGATAGGTCTCTGTAAAGCCCCATTCTCTGAGGTAGACTTCAGTGAAGTCCCAATACTCAGAGATAGGTCTCTTTGAAGCCTCATTCTCAGGTCTGAAAGCTGGTTTCCCATGCTAAGCAGACTCCACTGGAGTAAGTGTGGCAATAAATAAATATCAATTTATTTGTGAAATTATCAACTAATTCTAGTAAGTTTCATTGTGTGAAATATAAAATCAGCACATATAAATATAAAATATATAACTATATATACTATAATTAAAAGGCACACGTTTTGCATTGTTCTGTTGTAGTTACTGTATCAAAGGCAAATCTGTTTTAAAGTATTAATCCATTATCTCTACCTCAGTGTTTGATAGAATTAGACCTAAGGCTTTACCATTTGTAGATTTACAGCATGGAGGCAATAGGAAACTCTGTGATTAAAGCATTATCAATTTAATGCCTAATAACGAGGAGAAACATATGGACTTCTCCTGCAACTATGAAAATATTTGGTGATAAAAAGGCAGTAGTGTAAGTTCCTGCCTGGTTGGATGGTAGACAGGCCACGACATTAAGTAATCATGCATACCAACAATTTTTTCACCTTCTTTGCTTCAGCTACTTTTGAAATGGAAGGTATAATAAACAATTATATTTTGATAAAATACCTTCTAGTCTGAACAGTTCTGTTTGAACTGTTCATCTCTCTATGATCCCTTGTAAACAAGATTAGTTTTGTTCCAGTAAGACAATCTATGCTGTCAGGGTAAGATATTCTGGTTGGTCTGTTCCCACATGGAAGAAGGATAAAGGCTCAGGTAGACATTTGTGCCAGTAACACCTCATTTGGGAAAACGTCAACTGAAGAAGTTTAGAAGTAGCTCTTAAGCAATGCTTACTTTGAATCCATTAGGTCCACAGAGCTAACACAGTTGGATAAATAAATACTTGAAAAAGCCATCACCTTTGGGCCTATCAATAAATAATTGAGAGTACGATCAAATTCCAAATCAAAAGACTTAAGATAGTCATTAACAAAAAAATTTGCAAATGTGAGCAATAGATTGATCAATATAATTTTTTCCACTATTCACAGAATTTTAAGGAAATAAGATCGATAGCATTGTTAGGAACAATAAGGTTTACTTGTTACTAGTAGGCACCCATAGATATAAGCCTGAATAAAGATTGCATCATTAACTACTTAAATTTAGAGGATACTACATGCTTCAGCAGCACGTATACTGAAATTAAAATGCAGAGATTAACATGGCACTTGCACAAGGATAATATGAAAATTTGAGTAATATTCCATATTTTTCATTCTTCAGATGCAAGAAATGAAAAACAGTTATTAAAAAGTTGATTACAAAATTACAAGTATAACAATACACGTAATTCACATAATTAAATTTAGTTTGACATCAGTGTATTAAATCTTCACCACAGAAAGGCATCTACATAGCATAAACTTTACAAAACTTTTCAAATTAGACAACATTGTCATTTTATCCCAAAGAAAAATAATATTAAGACCTAGAAAAAAAAGGAATCAAACTGTTTCTATATGGAATGCAATCGGAAAGGACACATTAAAGAACCTATATATTATTAAATAATGTAGAATATGAAGTATATCTAAGAGAAAATAAAATAAATTATGAACATTATGCAAACATAGAATATAGAATATTTTAAAATATACTTTTTCAGACAAGCACCAGAAATATTTTAGCTTCTGTACTACTCATTTCAACAGGTAAGTTAAAATTATTTCTGATTAAAAATCACAAACTCTGAAGAAATCATTATACATGTATACAAAAAACTATTGAATACATTTTGACATCCAATGCAGGTAATTCACTTGGAAGAATTCCGCAGAATCCATGAATTTTTACAGTAAAATATTGGTGTTGTCGGGCACTGGTCTCTCATGCCTATAATCCTAGCTACACAGGAGGCTGAGATCTGAGGACCATGGTACAAATCCAGCCTGGGAAGGAAAATCTGTGGTACTCTTCAATAAACCACTAGAAAACTGGAAGTGGAGCTGTGGCTCAATTGGTAGAGCTCTCACCTTGAGCTGAAGAGCACAGGGATAGCTCCCAGGCCCAGAGTTCAAACCCTATGACCGACCAAAAAAAAAAAAAAAAAAAAGATATTGCTCTTATTTGGATTGTGAAAATATTTTGTAGGGACACAAAAGATGGACTTGCATTTTTGAAATTTAAGAAACATAAGCCGACCATTAGGACTTAGGTGAACAATTTGTACAGCCTTCCACAACTTCATAGAGGTAGTGATACATACTTATACTTTTGGCAATATCAAATGCAGTTTCTTCTATGTTGTACTTCAGGCCTGGTTTTATATAATGGTTCAACAAAAGGAGATCCAGCATATCTTTGCTATCTCAATTCTCAGCAGCAAGATGTAAGGGGGTCTTCAGTTTGGGCATTGGTTTCTGTATCATGATGAAGTAAGAAAGAAGCCACTCTGATATTATTCCACATATATGCACTGTGCAGGGGTGTCCAGTCATCTACAGTTATTGCATGTGCCGCTTGAGACACCAACTCACTGACAATGTCTAAGTGTCCACTGTAGGCTTCTCGATGAGGAGAGGTATACTCATAGGCATCCCTACTATTCACATGAATGGCCTTTTGGGAAAGAAGTCTCTGTACTGTAGTAAGCCTAATATTTTTGGCAGCCCAATGAAGAAATTTGCTTGGATCCTTCTCCACTTTTTTTCTTGCAATTGATATCTTTCCTTACTTTTTTATCTTGTTCCTCATATTCTTAAGAATTGCCTAACCAGAGACTTTGAGTGCCAGTGGGAATGAGGTGTCCATGTATTTCCCTAATAGTTCACATTGGTTGAACTCGTCAGAAATATCCAGTGAATTTTCTTCATCTGTTTATTCACCATTTCTCTTTTTCCAATTTTACTATTCGAAATTATTCTAACTGGAGAGTAGGGAATTTATGGAGAGCAGAGGAAAGATGTTCCTCCGTATTCAAACATACACACTGAAAATGAGGACCAGTGATGTCTTCATGTGCAACTTATTCTAGGAATGAGAAAATAGGATCTAATGCCTTCTATATAAATGATTTGGGAAATGGCAAAGCAAAAAGTGAAATGATGCAACCAAAAATATAAAAGCAAAATAAATTAGGATAATTATGGAACAATCATATTATCCATGAGAACCAAGAAAGGGAGAGACAAAGAGAGAGACAGATGTGTAATGACCTAGCTTGCCACAAAATCCATTCCTCTGATCAATTAATAGAGCAAACAAAGTATTATTTTTTAAAAAAGATGAGAGTTCAGGAAGATGGCGGAGCAGAAGCTGGAAGCTAAACAAGCTCTCACATAGAAAGCAGTTTTAGAGTTACAGTGAACAGTCCTAAACCAGAGAATCACACCAGGTGTGCCTTCACGGACAGAGAATTAGGCCAGAGAGAGAAAACACAGCCAAGGACACAGCTCTGAGCACTTGCCAGCAGCCGCTGCGGCAGTGGCAGCGGTGGTGGCAGTGACTACAGCCCCCATACTGAATCACAGAGAGTCCGGGACAAAGGAACCATACACGTCTGGCAAGCAGATTCCACTCAACACCAGCAAGAACTGACAAAGAGAAGAAAAATTCATCTTGCAGTTCAGAGACCAGGGACGATCCAGGAACCAAGATTTGGTGTGAGTAGAAGCCTAACATCCTCACTCCTTCTCAGGGAACAGAGTAGGGAAGGCCACCCCTCCCTCCCCTTCGGTACCGGAAATCACCATCTTGGATACCAACAAAGCTTGGCGGAGCTGCTAGCTCCAACTCAGGCCTTGGAATAAATCTAGAGTCATCTAGCAGGTCACAAGAGCCTAAACTGACCTGCCAGGCTGAGCTCCACCCAGGGAAAAGTCACCCACCTCGGGCGCGAGCCCCAGGAGTGGCTTTCTCCACTGGGTAATCAGAGCCAGAGGCTGCCCCTCCCTTTAGCAGCCTCGACGATCAATTGAAATTCAGTAAACAGAAACCCTGAGAGTGGCTCCAGGCTGGGCTCTGTGAGTTTCTCACAAACCAGCCCCCAGCAAAAGCTACTGTTTGCTGAAAGGCCTCAACTCTACTCAAAACCTAGCCTCATCACAGCATCTCCAAACTTGAGGAAAAAGCCATCTCCCGCTTTTGTGATACTCAAAGCAGATCTCCCTCTCATTGAACTAACCTGGGAGGAGGATCGCAAAACATTGGGGAAAGCAGAGCATTTTTCTGCCTATTCAAAGAAACTGACTTAAGTAACCAACCAAGCCACAGGAACACATGCAGACCAGAGACTCCAAAAAGAGTCTGGTTACAGACACAAGGGAGATACAGGATTTTTCCCACCCCTCCCCAGAAAATAAAGAATTTTTTTTGTACCTTTTAAAAAATTTTTTTTTTCTAAAATTTTTTTTAATTTTTAATTTTTACCTTTTTTGAAAAAAATTTTTTTCCAGTAATTTTTTTTTTCTCTTAGATTTTTATTGTAGGGGTATAAGTTTGTGTGTTTTTCTTTCTTTTTTTTTTGTTATTTTTTGTTTAGTTTTGTTTTTTGTTTACTTCTACTGAACTTCTGATCTTTTTTCTTTCTTTCTTATCCTTTTTTTCCTGTTCTTCTCTTTCGTTCTGTTTTATGTGACTTATTTGCTGTTCTGCATATCCGCAAATAACCCCGTAGTGGATTATGAGACCTTATTCCCCATTGTGTGCACACTTAATAGACAAATTTATTACTCAATTCAAAACCTCTTAGACTTAAATTCCTTAATAGCAGTACTACCTCTTTAGACCTATATAATATTTTAAGTATTTTTATTTTTAAGTTTTTCACATCTCCTTTATATCCCTCCCCTTCTCTCATTATATTTATGTTCTTCTCTGGATAGATTGTTTTTCAATCTGAAAAATAGTTTTAATTTTTACCTTTCTATTTTTTACTGGTCTCTTTTTGTTGCCTTTCCCTTTCTTCTTTTTTTCTCTCTCTCTACTTTCATCCTATCCAACCTATTTCCTGCTTTGAGATTAGTACATAGTTAACACTCCCTGTGCCTTCCCACATCACTCTATTCCTATATTTTACCCACATCTCTTCCTAAACCTAATAATTTGTGGTTTACCAAATTCTTCTAAGGGGTTCGTAGCACATTAATATACAATTGTTTGATCTTGAATAGATGTATCTGATGAACTAAATTATATCTGCAGACTATTGACTGTGCAAATACAGACTTTGGTTGATGCTTGCCTTAAGGTAGTGTTCTAGCACAAAACTGGTGTTAATTTCATCACAAATGGGCACAGTAAGCCAAAAAAAACACAAGAAAAATGGCAAGTCCGGTATCTCAACTCCCACTCATGATAATCAGGGGACAGAACAGATAATGAATAATCCAGAGGAGAGTTCCTAAATAGCTCTACAAACACTGCTGGCAAACATGATAAATGAAAAGATTGAAAACATACAAAGGACACTTTATGAGCATGATAGGGAGAGAGATGAGGCAATCCAAAAGTTTATACAGGAATATCATGAGCGTGCGGAAGCTACTCAAAAACTGATACAGGATTTGCGTGAGCAGCTTGAGAATACACAAAGAGAAAGGCAGGAATGGCATGAGCAGGCTGAGAACACTCAAAGAGAACTACAGGAATGGCATGAACATGAGGAAGCTAAGCAAAGAGTAATACAGGAATTGAGAGAGCTGGAAGAGAATACACAAAGATCACTAAAGGTATTCATGGAATCCATTAACAAAGAGTTGAAGGAAGTCAGGGAGACCACAAAGGGAAAGCTGAATGGAACCCAACAGAAGGAATGGGAATCCAAGGAAACCATAACCAATCAACTAAGTGATTTGAGAATAAACACTGAACACCAAATTAAGGAAGTAAAGAATTTCATACAAGATGTAAAACAAAGCAACAAAGAATTTGAAGCCATCAAAGCTGACCAACTAGAAGGAACAGAAATAAAAAAAAAACAAAGTAGAAAGTATCGACAGCAGGTTAGACCATAAAGAAGATCGAAACTTGGGGACTGAAGACAGCCTGGGCATTATAGAGAAAGAACATACAACCAACCAAGACAAGTCCAAGAAATATAAGAGATCTATCCAACACTTGGAAGACACCATCAGAAGGCCTAATCTAAGGATAATGGGTGTAGAGGAGGACATAGAAACAGAAGTTAATGGTATAGGAAACTTGTTTAGCAGGATTCTAGCAGAGAACTTCTCAAACATGCAAAAAGATAGGCCTATTCAAGTACAAGAAGCTTTTAGAACTCCAAATAGAACAGACCAGAATAGGACATCCAACCATCACATTATAATCCACACAGGATCAATTCAGAACAAGGAAAAGATCCTTAAAGCTGTCAAGGAGAAAAGATTAATCACCTATGAAGGGAAATCAATCAGAATGATCTCAGATTTCTCAGCAGAGACAATCAAAGCAAGAAGAGCCTGGAATGATGCATGCCGTGCACTACAAACAACTACCAACCAAGAATACTGTACCCAGCTAAACTCTCCTTCATAACTGAAGGCCAACTAAAAACCTTCCATAACAAAGAAAATTTGAAACAATACATCTCCACCAAACCAGCCCTACAAAAGATTCTTAAAGACGTCCTACAAATAGAAAACCAACAAGACCAAAATAAAGGCCAAGAAACTGCACCTAAACTGAGAATCCAAGAACCATAGGAAGAACCCAGTTTTTGCCATCCCCAAGAAGGTGGATAACATGACAGGAACTCCCCAATACCTCTCAGTCTATCTCTTAACATTAACGGTCTTCACTCTTCAATTAAGTGATATTGACTGTCTTGTTGGATTAAAAAACAAGATCCTTCTATCTGCTGCCTTCAGGAGTCACATCTTGCCCCTAAAAACAAACACATTTTCAATGTTAAAGGCTGGAACAAAATTTTCCAAGCAAACGGCCCCCATAAACAGGCGGGAGTGGCAATCCTTATAGCACATAAAATAGACTTCAAATTAAAATTCGTGAGAAGAGCTAAAGAAGGTCGCTACATACTAATTAAGGGATCTCTCCTTCAAGAGGATATTACAATTCTACATATCTATTCTCAAAAAAACGGAGCACCCAAATTTATCCATGAAACACTACTTTCCCTCAAATCCCATGTATCCAAAGACATTTATTGTTGGGGACTTTAACACACCACTCTCCCCACTAGATAGATCAACTCGGCAAATCTCAACAGAGAAACCGCATATCTAAACAACTGCATAGATCAACTATATTTAACAGACATCTACCGAATATTTCACCCAACAGCATCAGAATACACGTTTTTATCAGCAGCACAAGGAACATTTTCTAAAATATACCACATTTTAGGCCACAAAGGAAACTTGTCCAAATTCAGAAACATTGAAGTTATACCTTGCATTTTCTCTGACCACAAGGGAATAAAATTAGAACTCAACCCCAAAAGCCACCAACAAAGACCAGAGACACATGGAGGCTGAACAACACACTGCTGAATCTCCAGTGGGTCAAGGAAGAGATTAGAAAGGAAATTCTAATGTTCATGCTATTCAACAAAAATGAGCACATAAATTACCAGCTCCTATGGGACACAGCCAAGGCAGTACTCAGAGGCAAGTTTATAGCTCTCAGTACCTAAATCAACAAATTGGAGAGAGCTGAAACCAACAATTTAATGAGACATCTGAACCTCTTTGAAAATGAGGAGCAAGATAAACCCCAATCCAGTAGACTGAAAGAAATAATTAAAATTATATCACAATTAAATGATTTAGAATCCAAAAAATTATAGAAAGAATCAAGAAAATGAAGAGTTGGTTCTTTGAAAAAGTTAACAAAATTGACAGACCCTTAGCAAATCTTATCAGAAAAAGAAGAGAAAACACACCCAAATAAATAAACTCAGAGATGAGAATGGAAACAACACCACGGAATCAGCCAAGATTCAGAACATTTTAAGGTAATAATTCTCAAAACTTTAGGCTAATAAGTTTGAGAACTTGGCAGAAATGGACCTATTCCTAGCAAATATTGACATGCCAAAACTAAAACAAGATGAGTTACACCAGTTTAACAGGCCCATACCAAGCATTGAAATAGAAACAGCAATAAGAGACCTCCCAGCTAAGAAAAGTACAGGACCAGATGTTTTTACAGCGGAATTCTACAAGGCCTTTAAAGCAGAGCTCACACCAATACTCATCCAAATCTTCAATGAAATTGAAAGAGAAAGTTCATTACCGAACACATTCTATGAAGCCATCATAATCCTTATCCCAAAACCAGATAGGGACTCATCAAGGAAAGAGAACTATAGAACCATTTCTTTGATGGACATTGATGCAAAACTTCTCAACAAAATTTTGGCCAATCGACTTCAAAAATTCATCCAAAAAATCTTACACCATGATCAAACAGGATTCATTTCAGGGATGCAAAGCTAGTTCAATATATGCAAATCAATTAATAGTATTCATCACAGCAACAGGAGCTAGTATTCATCACATCAACAGGAGCAAGGATAAGAACCACATGGTTATCTCAATAGATGCAGAAAAAGCATTCGACAAGATCCAACACCCCTTTATGATGAAGGGTTTGGAAAAATTAGGAATCCATGGAACATTCCTCAATACAATAAAGGATGTATATGACAAACCTACAGCCAGCATTATACTTAATGGTGAAAACCTAAAGCCATTTCCTCTTAATTCAGGAACAAGACAAGGATGTCCACTCTCCCAACTTCTCTTCAACCTAGTATTAGAATGCCTAGTTACAGCAATAAGACAAGATGCAGACATAAAGGGGATCCAAACAGGGAAAGAAGAAATAAAACTCTCCCTCTTTGCAGATGACATGATCTTGTATTTAAAGAATCCTACAGACTCCACTCCCAAATTACTCAAGCTGATTCAAAACTTTGGCAAAGTGGCAGGGTATAAAATTAACCTTAAAAAATCAATGGCTTTTCTGTATGCCAACAATGAGAATAGTGGGGATGAATTTAGGAAAGCAACTCCATTTTTAATAGCCCCACAAAAAATAAAATACCTAGGAATTAACTAAACCAAAGAAGTGAAGGACTTCTATGTTGAAAACTTTAAAAACTTGAAAAAGGAAATCAACACAGAACTTAGAAAATGGGAAAAACTCCCATGCTCCTGGATTGGAAAGATCAATATCTGGAAAATGGCAATACTTCCCAAGGCTATCTACTAATTCAATGCGATACCTATCAAAATTCCAACCTCATTCTTCAAGGAAATAGAACAGGCAATTCAAAAATTCATATGGAAAAAGAAAAGACCCCAAATAGCAAAAACGCTACTCAACGGAACAATCCCTGCTGGAGGAGTATCAATACCAAATTTCTAACTCTTCTAGAAAGCCATAGTAATCAAAACAGTTTGGTACTGGCACAAGAACAGACCTCAGGACCAATGGAATAGAATTGAAAACCCAAAAATGATCCTACAGACCTATAGCCATCTAATCTTTGATAAGGGTGCTAAAAAAAATAGAATGGGAGAAAGACAGCCTCTTCAGTAAATGGTGCTGGCAAAATTGTTTAACTACTTGTACAAAACAAAAGCTAGATCCTTATATATCACCCTGCACAAGAATCAACTCCAAATGGATCAAAGACCTCGGAGTCAAAGCAGACACTCTGAAAACATTACAGGATGGAATAGGAGAAACTGTAGCTCTCCTTGGCGCAGGCCAAAATTTTCTTAATAGACACCCGGAAACACAACAAATCAAAGAAAGGTTGAACAAATGGGATTGCATGAAGTTGCAGAGCTTCTACATGGCAAAGGACATAGCTAGCAAGATCAATAGAAAGCCCACAGTTTGGGAGAAGATCTTCACTAGCCATACAACGGACAATGGTCTCATATATAAAATATACTTGGAATACAAAAAAATTTAATCTCCCAACAACAAATCCTCAAAGAAACAACTGCCCAATAAATAAGTTGTCTAATGACTTAAAGAGAAACTTCTCTGAAGAAGAAATAAGGATGTCCAATAGAAACATGAAGAAATGCTCAACCTCCCTAGCCATAAAAGAAATGCAAATCAAAACATTGAAATGCCACCTCACCCCATTTAGAATGGCATAAATCAAGAACTCTAATAACAATAGATGCTGGAGCAGATGTGGACAGAAGGGAAGCTTACTTCATTTTTGGTGGGAGTGTAAACTTGTTCAACCACTTTGGAAAGTAGTATGGAGGTCCCTCAAAAGTCTCCACATAGAGCTCCCCTATGACCCAGTAGTCCCACTTTTGGGCATTTACCCAAATGTTTACAAACAAGACCATACTAAAGCTACCAGCACAACTATGTTTATTGCAGCATTATTTACTATAGCTAAGGTCTGAAACCAACTCAGATGCCCCTCAGTAGATGAATGGATCAAGAAAATGTGGTATATATACACAATGGAATTCTATGCCTCCATCAGAAAGAATGACATCGCCCCATTTGTTAAGAAACGGAAAGACTTGGAAAAATTATATTAAGTGCAGTAAGCCAAGCCCAAAGAAACATAGGTCCCATGATTTCCCTTATTTGCAATATCTATTATATGTATGAGTTAAGCAGATAAGGTCAGATAAGGTGATGTTAGGAAAATGAACCCTAAGGTATCTATTTTAAATGTTCTATTTTCTTCATGCATTTGTTTCTAACGCAATTTTAAGATTTTTTTTTGTTGCTTTGTATGCCTCTTCCCCACAGTATAACCCCTGCTTTCACTGTATTTGATGTCGCTATGATTTGTGGAGGGGAAGGGGAAAAACAAGTCGTTTATATAAGTATACAGGTTGTCCTGTTGCAACAATAAGAAGTACAAGTTGTCATGTCGAAACGAACTTTACAATTTGGGAGGGGGGAGGATTGGGTGGGGGAAGAGAGGATGAGAATGGATGGGAAGGGTAAACAAAGGAGGAGGCTACAATGCTTGATAAGAAATGTACTCACTATCTTGCCCATGTAATTGTAACACACTATTCAGAGAACATGAATATAATGAGAGAAGGGGAGGGATATAAAGGAGATGTGAAAAACTTAAATATAAAAATACTTAAAATATTATATAGGTATAAAGAGGTAGTACTGCTATTGAGGAATTTAATTCTAAGAGGTTTTGAATTGAATAATAAATTGTGGATTAAGTGTGTACACAATGGGGAATAAGGTCTAATAATGGACAACGCGTTTATCTGAAGATGTGCAGAACAGCAATTAAGTCACATAAAGAAGAACGAAAGAGAAGAACAGATGAAAAGGATAAGAAAGAAAGAAAAGAGTTCAGAAGTTCAGTAGAGCTACACAAAAAAACAAAACAAAATAACAAAACAAAAAAAAGAAAGAAAAATGCACACACACTTATACCCCTAAAATAAAATTCTAAGAGGAAAAGAAAGATTACTAGAAAACAATTTTTTTTCAAAAAAGGTAAAAATTAAAGATTAAAAAACAATTTTAGAAAAAAAATTTTTTATAAATGTTACAACAAAAAAAAATTTCTTTGATTTTTTTGGGGAGGGGTGGGAAAAATCCTGGGTCTTCCTTGTGTCCATAACCAGCCTCTAGTTGGAGTCTCTGGTCTGCTTGTGTTCCTGTGGCTTGGTTGGTTACTTAAGTCAGTTTCTTTGAACAGGCAGAAAAATGCTCTGCGATCCTCCTCCCAGGTTAGTTCAATGGGAGGGAAATCTGCTTTGAGTATCACAAAAGCGGGAGATGGCTTTTTCCTCGTGTTTGGAGATGCTGTGATGAAGCTAGGTTCTGGGTAGAGTTGAGGCCTTTCAGCAAACAGTAGCTTTTGCTGGGGGCTGGTTTGTGAGAAACTCACAGAGCCCAGCCTGGAGCCACTCTCAGGGTTTCTGTTTACCGAATTTCAATTGATCGTCGGCTGCTAAAGGGAGGGGCAGCCTCTGGCTCTGATTACCGGGTGGAGATAGCCACACCTGGGGCTGGCGCCAGAGGTGGATGACTTTTCCCTGGGTGGAGCTCAGCCTGGCAGGTCAGTTTAGGCTCTTGTGACCTGCTAGATGACTCTAGATTTATTCCAAAGCCTGAGTTGGAGCTAGCAGCTCCGCCGAGCTTTGTCGGTATCCAAGATGGTGATCTCTGGTACGGAGGTGGGGGAGGAGTGGCCTTCCCTCCTCTGTTCCCTGAGAAAGAGTGAGGACTTTAGGCTTCTACTCAGGCCGAGTCTTTGTTCTTGGGTCATCTCTGGTCTGCGAACTGCAGGATGAATTGTTCTTCTCCTTGTTGGTTCTTGCTGGTGTTGAGTGGAATCTGCTTGCCTGCCCTGTCTGGCTACTTCGTCCCTGACTCTCTGTGATTCAGGTATGGCGGCGGCAGTTGCCACCGCCACCACTGCCATAGCCCTGGAGGATGCTGGCAAGTGCTTAGGGCTGTCTCCTTGCCTGTATTTTCTCTCTCTGGCCTAATTCTCTGTCCATGAAGGCACACGTGGTGTGATTCTCTGGCTTAGGACTGTTCACTGTAACTCTGAAACTGCTTTCTATGCGAGAGCTTGTTGTGCCTCCTGCTTTTCCTCTGCTATCTTCCTGCAACTCTGCATATTTGCTTTTTTATGAATCATTTTATGAAAACCCAGTTTTTATGAAAGTAAATGGAATAGAATAAAAGAATGTAAGTGAATTGGGTAAGCTAATTATTAGTATAACTTTGTTTTCTATTAAAAGTCCATTGAATGTATATGATGCAGTTAAATTATTTCCTTTGTGTCTAACTTCAGTTAGTATTAGAATCTTTATAGTTATGAGTGAACGTTTAGTATAAATAAAGATCTTTTTAAATGATTAGAATTAACCTTGTATTTTGTGTCCTACTCCCAAGAAAATGAGTTATTTTTAAGTGTTAATAGTTTATCATTATCATTATCAAAGGGAATCTTTATTATCCTAGGGAATTAAAAAATGCAGTATTATTGATGTCTTTTTAAACCAATTGTATTCACAAGTTGGAGAGTCTTTAATTCATACTTAGGTCTTGGTGTCTCTGATTTTTAACCTCTCGTTCCTAACATTAATGATAGGTCAGACTGGATTTTTGGGTATATGAATGATGAAATATTTATCTGGGGTCAAAGGTGATTTTTATATCAGTCTTTCTTTAATAACATTTTAAAGTAGTACATTTCTCTCAAAATGTTGGGCATAAAAAGCAATCAAAATACTTCTAATGGTAAAAAATTTAGGTGAGCTACAATGTGAAACGATTGCTCCAAAAGACCTGCAGTCTGTTTCCATCAGGAATTGGGCGGGTCATTCTTTCAGTAAGACTGTGTTATCCAGAGATGGGGTCCCCAGGCAGTTCAGTGTTGAGTGAAGGGATAAAATATGATTTCTACTATTTTGAGCTAGAAATCAAGAATGTTATAGTTTTGCAGTTCCTTTCACAAGTGAGGTATAAATTTATTATGAATTGGGAGTTTTCATATTTCAGTTACTTATTTTCTTTTATTTGTTGTTGTTGGTCATGGGGCTTGACCTCTGGGCTTGGGTGCTGTCCCTGTGCTCTTCCACTGAAGGCGAGCGCTCTACTACTTGGACCACAGGGCCACTTCCAGTTTACTAGTGGTTTATTAGAGATAAGAGTGTCACAGTCTGTCCTGCCCGAGCTGGCTTTGAACCACAATCCTCAGATCTCAGCCTCCTGAGTAGCTAGCATTATAGGCGTGAGCCACCGGTGTCCGGCTTAGTTACCTATTTTCTAACAAAGACAAAGTGAAATATTATTAGAGTGTGCACAATAATTTTAGGAAATTTTCTTAGAATTAGTAGACAGTGCTGGTATTTAGTTATAAAATATAATGAGGTTATTTGATATGGTGGGAATGGACTTCAGGCTAACACTTACCATGTGTGCAATGTTGTACTAGTAATTCCAACTCTGAAGACTTAAATATCATCATCTTAGAATTAAAAATAGAAGTAGTTCCACTTTATGGGATTATTGTGAGGATTAAATTAGATACCAAAGGTAAAGTACTTGGAAAAACAATCAGAGTTTGATACTTTCGACCTGTTATTTTATCATGTGATATATTCTAATATTTTATTGTGATTTATATATTGTGTCTATTTAGGATATGCAAATTGATGTATTGATATTCATTGCGTTGTTCACTTTTCTGTCATTACGAGGATAATACCTGCAAAGAAAATTTCTCAGAAGGAAATTATCATATTGACTCATGGTTTAAGATCAAATGTCTCCATTGTTTTTAATTATATTTGTATTCAATAGTTGTATGAAGGGTTTTCCATTCAAGGAATCAGTTTATAAGTACGATGGATCTTTACATAACTTTCTCATATCCTTCCAAACCTCACCCCAATTTCATTTTTTCTAGTTTCATACTATTTGCATTGAATATTATGGCTTCACTCTCTACTTCCTTAAGGCTCTTTATTCCTTCCCTTTGATTTCCCCTCACAATTTCCAAGTGATAGTTTCCTGGTATTCATTTTGTTGAATTAAAAGTTCAATTTTATAAGAAATTACACCTTTTAAATACTCCTTTGCAAATAGCATGCTTTGATTAATACTGTTGTTTAACTTGCATAAAATTCTGGCTTCCAAATACGCGTCCTTTGTGTGTCTGACTCTGATGTCGTATACTTAACATAATTTTAGATCTATCCATTTCTTTGCAAATGCTGTAACGGTCTTTATAATGGATGGGTGCAATCCAATTGTGTATATGTACAAAACTTTCTCCAACCATCCCTACGCTAAAGGGCATCTGGGCTGTTTCCATAAGTTCTCTACGGTGAATAGTACAGTAGAGAACATGATTGTGAGAGTGATTTTACTGTAACCTTTTGGAAGAATTCACCACTATTTTTCTGGGAGCAATCCTCTAGCCAATTTTCCAGAATAAGTACATCCCTTCCTTCATCTCCATCACAACGTTTTTCAAGTCCTCAAAAACACACTACCCCCTGCAGGTTTCAACCAGCTAAACCCACACTGTGCCCATATTCTTTGTTGTTGTTGTTGTTGTTTTTTCTGTCCGGTCTAGGGGCCTGAATTCTGGGCCTGGGTGCTGTCTCTCAGCTTTTCTGCTCAAGGCTAGCAGTCTACCACTGGAGCCACCGTGCCACTTCCGGCTTTCTTCTTTTTGCTTATGTGGTGCTGAGGAATCAAACGCAGGGCCTCATGCATGCAAGGCAAGAGCTCTACCACTGAGCAACTTTCCCAGCCCCAATGAGCCTATATTCTTTTAATACATTTTTTCACAATTTTACACATAATTTAGTGAGAATCTTCTATGTACTTTCCTAATGTAAGAATGAGGGATAAGACAATAGAGTAAAAGTAAAGATATGGAATTTAATTAGCTATTATATTTAAAATAATCTTCAGCTCTCATAGCCTTACTTACTATTTTAATCTTTATTTGATTACTTCACCTACCACCTAAATTATAACATGTGATTTATATACAAAGGCAAAAAAGTGTGGTTTGACTTTGACACTCATGTGTGAGGATGCACAATATGGACAAATAAAGGGATTGGAATTAATAGCCATTATCCATTTTGTTAAATGGTTTTCTCAAACTGATTCTCACAATTCATATTTCACTCAACAACAAGAAATGTGAATATTCCCTTTGCTTTGCTCCTCATTAAACTTGTTTCCATGTTATTTTGTAATGAAGGATGATTTCATAAACCTACTGTAGATACAAAAATACATTAAAATATTTCTATATGTATGCATTGATATAAATATACACACATATATTATAAAGGTTATAATGATAAATTATAACTTCTGTAACTGTACAATTTACTAAATTATTAAAAACCTAGATGGCTCAGGCATGGAATCCTGGTTACTCAGGAGGCTTGAGATCTGAGGATCATGGTTTGAAGCCATCCTGGGCAGGAAAGTCCATGATCCTCTTATCTCCAAACAACCAACAGAAAATCAGAATTGGAACTCTGGCTCAAAGTAGTAGAGTGATAGCCTTGAGAGAAAAGACTCAGAGATATGACCCAGGCTCTTAGTTCAAGAGCTAAAATCTACCCCAAAAAAGGATTTAATTTACACCTTTGTAAGAAGAGTATTTCCTTCACCCAAATGCACATCCATGCTCATTTGCAAGGTAACTGTTGTGTCTGGAGTACCACATAATATTATCACTTAAGTTCAAAGCATTGCTTAATGGGTAAACTCTATCTCTCTCATGGATTTTTCTCCACTCAAATATTCAAATCTTGCAATTATTCCCATTATTTAAAGTCATAGCTTTTTTTCTTTAATACCATAATATTAGAATTTGAATTGAATGTCTTGTTTCTCCTAAATGGATGTTCTTACCACTTTGGCATGCCCCCAGCCCTAAATTATCCTGATTAACTTTCAGATAGAATTTCGCTTCCTACTTCTGAATGATCGTGGGCTCAGTCTACTTCATGTTATTCTTCCTGGAATTTAGAATAACAGGTGTCTGGCATTGTGTACAGATCTTTCTTTCCAGTCTGAGCTTTAACCACTATCCTCACAACAGTAGACTCCCATGTAGTCAGGATTTTCATAAGCTTATCATAGGTATTTTTAAAAAACTTTTGCATTTCCTGCAGGTTCTTAAGTACTGAGTTAATTTGTGTTTTCTTGGGTTGGTTTGTTTCTTTTGAATGTATGTGTTGAATTGTTCCTCATTTTTCCTTTTGTTTCTTTCACTCAAGTTCTTACCTATAGTGCTGAGAAACCAAATCTTCTTTCTCAAGATAGTCAAGGTAAACAATATTTATTCCAAAACAATTCCAGTAATATTTAAACACCTTCAGGAATTTTGAGAAGATGGCGGAGGAGAACCTGGTGGTTAAACAAGCTCTCGCATAGAAAGCAGTTCTAGTGTTTCAGTGAACAGTCCTAGGCACACCAAGTGTGCCATCACAGTACAGAAAGTTTGGCCAGAGAGGGAAAATCCAGGTAAGAAGACAGATCTGAGCATTTTCCAGCAGCCATGGCTGAGGTGGCTGTGGCAGGTGTGGTGGCGTCCATAGCCACGATGCCTACAACCCAGAGAGTCTGGGACAAATTTGCCAGATGCAGCGGGTGAGCAGATTTTACTCAACACCAACAAGAACTGACAAGTAGCAGATATCTTCATCCTGCAGATAGTAGACAATAGGCTACCCAAGAACCAACACTCTGACATCCTCACTGCTTCTCAAAGGGAGCAGAGGAGGGAAGGACACCCCTCCCCCCAACACCGGAAATATCCATATTTGATACAGACAAAGGCCTGGCTAAGTAGCTAGCTCCAACTCAGTCCTTTGATGAAAACAAAAGAGTCATTTAGCGAGTCACAAGTACCTACCCTGACCTGCCATTCTCCACTCCACAACCAGGCAGAGAGAGCTACACTCCCGAAGGAGTGGCTTTCTTCACTGGGTAAACAGAGCCAGAGGCTGCCCCTCCCTACAGCATCCCTGACAATCAATTGAAACTCAGTAAACATAAGCCCTGAGAATGGCTCCAGGCTTGGCTCTGTGAATGTCTCAGAAGCTAGCCCCTCAGGGAAAAGCTACTGTTTGCTGAAAAGCCTCAACTTTACCCAGAACCCAGCCTTTTCACAGCAACTCCAAATTAGAGGAAACAGCCATCTCCCTCTTTTGTGATACTCAAAACAGATCTCCCTCCCTCTGAACTAGCCTGGGAGGACGATCACAAACTTCTGCGTAAACCAACAGAATTTTTTCTGCCTGCTCAGACAAACTGACTTAAAAAAAACAATCAAGCCAAGAAAATAAAACACCACAAGCAAACCAGAGACTCCACCAAGAGACTGGTTACTGACAAAAGGGAGATACAGGATCTTCCCATCAACCCCCTCAAAAAACAAAATCAAAGACTTTTTTTTCTATCTTTTTAAAATTTTTAATTTTAATTATAAAAAATTGTTTTTATTAATCTTTTTTTCTTCCTCTTATAACTTTTATTTTAGGTGTATATGTGTGTGTGTGTGCTTTTTAAAAAAATCTCTACTGACCTTTGGGTCTTTTTTGTTCTTTCTTTCTCATTCGTTTTACTTTTTCATCTTTTGTCTTTTTGCATGAATTATTTGTTGTTCTGCTCATCCTCATATATACCTGTCATTGATTATAAGACCTTATCCCACATTGTGTACATACTTAATCCAAAAATGTATTACACACTTCAAAACCTTTTAGGATTAAATTCCTTAATAGCAGTATTATCTATTTATACCTATACAATATTTGAAGTATTTTTTAAAATTATTTTTTATTGTGAAAATACTGTACAGAGGTTTACAATTACATGGGCAAGATAATGAGTACATTTCTTATCAAGCATTGTAGCCTCCTCCTTTGTTTCCACTTCCCATCCCTTCCAAGCCTTCCCCCCAGATCCTCCCCCCCCACAAAAGTTGTAAAGTTCGATTTTGACATGACAACTTGTACTTCTCATTGTTGCAACGGGTCCACTTGTATCCTTATTTAAACGACTTGTTTTTCCCCTTCCCCTCCACAAATTATTATTTTTTAGTTTTTCAGGTCTCCTTTTTATCCCTCCCCTCCTCTCATCCTATCCCCGTTCATCTCTCAATATTACCTCTTTAAATTTTCGTTACTTTTAAGAGTTTCACTTTTTAAATTTAAATATTTGTCTTTACATTTTTTTCTTGTCTCTTTTTAAAATTTTTTCTTCTCTCTCTCCTTTCATTCTTTCCAATCCATTTCTTTCTGTGAGATTAGGACTTGTTTAATTTCACTCTTCTTTTACCTTTCCACATCCCTCTAATCCTATTTTTCCCCACCTTTCTCCCTAAACATAATAATTTCTGGTTTGTCAAGTTCTTCTTTGCTATTCTTAGCCCAATAATACATAATTGTTTAATGTTGAATAGACTGTATCTCTTGAACTAGATTGTATCTGCAGACTTTTGACTATGCAATTACAGGGACTTTGGTTGATACTTGCCTTAAAAGTGTGTTCTAGCACAAAACTGGCTTTACTTTCGTCCCAAATGGGCAGAACAAGCAAGAAAAACACAAGGAAAATGGCAAGTTCAGGTATCTCAATTCCCACTCAAGATAATCAGGTGACAGAACAGATAATGAATAATCCAGAGGAGAGTTACCAAAAAGCTCTACACACACTACTGGTAAACATGGTGAATGAAATGATTGAAACCCTACAAAGGACTCAGTGTGAGCGTGAAAGGGAGAGAGAGGAGGCAAACCAAAGGTCAAAACAGGAAGCTCATGGGCTTGAGGAATCTACTCAAAGATTGATAGTGGAATTGTGTGTGCAGGTTGAGAACACTCAAAGAGAAATAAAGGAATTGCGTGAGCAGGCTGAGATCAGTCAAAGAGAACTACAGAAGTTGCATGAACGTGAGAAATCTAATCAAAGAGTAATAGAAGAATTGCAAGAGTGGGATGAGATTAGACAAAGATCAATAGAGGCATTCATGGAATCCATAAACAGACACCTGAAAGGATTCAGGAAGACCACAAAGGAAATGCTGAATGGAGCCCAACAGAAGGAATGGGAGTCCAAGGAAACAATAACCAATCAACCAAGTGATTTGAGAATAAACACTGAACACCAAATTAAGGAGGTAAAGAATTTCATACAAGATCTAAAACAAAGCTCCAACAAAGAATTTGAAGCCATAAAAGCTGACCAATTCGAAGCAAAGAAATGAAAAATAAAGTAGAAAGTCTTGACAGTAGGTTAGACCATGCAGAAGATTGAATCTCCGGGATTGAAGACAGCCTAGGTATTATAGAGAAAGAACATACAACTATCCAAGACAAATTCAAGAAATATGTTAGATCTATTCAACACTTGGAAGACATCATCAGAAGGTCTTATGTGAGGGAAATGGGTGTAGAGGAGCACATAGAGATAGAAGTTAATGGTCTAGAATATTTGTTTAACAGGATCCCAGCAGAGAACTTCCCAACATGCAAAAAGATAGGCATATTCAGATACAAGAAGCTTTTAGAACTCCAAATAGACCAGACAAGAACATCTCATCGTCACATTATAATCCACACAGGATCAATTTAGACCAAGGAAAAGATCCTTAAAGCTGTCAAGGAGAAAAGATCAGTCACCTATAAAGAAAAACCAATTAGAATCACCTCAGATTTCTCAACAAAGACAATTAAAGCAAGAAGAGCCTTGAATGATGTATGCCATGCCCTAAAGACAAACAACTATCAACCAAGAAGTGATAAAGAAGGTTACTACATACTAATTAAGGGATCTCTCCTTCAGGAGGATATTAAAATTCTAAATATTTGCCAAACAATAGTGCACCCAAATTTATCCAAGAAATACTACTTTAAATCTCACATAGATCCAAAGCCATTAATTGGTGGGGACTTTAACACAACACAATCTCCACTAAATAGATCAACTCGGCAGAGAAACCGCCGATATAAACAAGTGCATACATCAACTGATTTAGCAGACATCTAGCGAATATTCATACAGCAGCATCAAGTACACTTTTTACTCAGCAGCACATGGAACATTTTCCAAAATACACATTTTAGGTCACAAATGAAACTTGTCAAAA
The DNA here is from genome assembly GCF_019054845.1 of Dipodomys spectabilis. Lineage (NCBI taxonomy): Eukaryota > Metazoa > Chordata > Mammalia > Rodentia > Heteromyidae > Dipodomys > Dipodomys spectabilis. Next base: position 13,411 of record NW_024872472.1, on the reverse strand, counting down.
TTCAGAAACATTGAATTCACATCTTGCATTCTCTCAGACCAAAAGGGAATAAAATTAGAACTCAACACAAAAAGCTACCAAAGAAAGTCCAGTAACACATAGAGGCTGAATAACACACTGTTGAAACACCAGTGTGTCATGGAAGAGCTTAGAAACGAAGTTCAAATGTTCATGATATTCAACAAAAATTACCACGGAGATTATCTGCTCCTCTGGGACACAGCAAAGGCACGATTCAGAGGCAAGTTTATAGCTCTCAATTCCTACATCAACAAATTGGAGAGATCTGAAACAACAATTTAATGAGTTCTGACACTCCTTGAAAAAGAGCATCAAGATAAACCCCCATCCAGCTGATGGAAAGAAATAATTAAAATTAAATCAGAATTAAGTGAATTAGAATAAAAAAAAACCCATAGGAAAAATCAACAAAATGACAAGGTTCTTCGAAAAAATTAACAAAATTGACAGTCCCTTAAAAAATCTTATCAGAAAAAGAAGAGAACACACCCAAATAAATAAACTGAGAGAAGAGAATGGAAACATCACTACAGAAACAACCAAGATTCAGAAAATTATAAAGGAATACTGCTCAAAACTTTATGCTAATATGTTTGAGAACTTGGACCTTTTCCTGGCAAATATTGACATGCCAAAACTAAACCAAGATGAGTTAAACTATCTTAACAGGCCCATATCAAGCATTGAAATAGAAACAGCAATGAGAGACCTCCTATCTAAGAAAAGCACAGGAACAGATCGTTTTACAGCAGAATTCTACAAGGCCTTCAAAGCAGAGCTCACACCAATCCTCCTCTAACTCTTCAATGAAATTGAAAGAGAAAGTTCACTACCGAACGCTTTCTATGAAACCATCATAACCCTCATCCCAAAACCCTCATCAAAGAAAGAGCACTATAGACACTTTTCTTTGATGAACATTGATGCAAACACTCTCAACAAAATTTTGGCTAATTGATTTCAACAATTCATCCAAAAAATCATACACCATGAGCAATGAGAATTCATTTCAGGGATGCAAAGCTGCTTCAATATATGCAAATCAATTAACATAATTCATCACATCAAAAAGAGCAAGGATAAGAACCACATGGTTATCTCAATAGATGCAGAAAAAGCCTTTGACAAGATCAAATACCCCTTTATGGTGAAGGTCCTGGGAAAATTAGAAATGTTCCATGGAACATTCCTCAATACAAAAAAGGCTGTGTATGACAAAACTACAGATAGCATTATACTCAATGGTGAAAAACTGAAGCTATTTCCTCTAAACTCAGGAACGAGACAAGGATGCCCACTTTGACTGCTCTTCAATCTAGTATTAGAATGCCTATCTACAGCAATAAGACAAGATGCGAACATAATAAGGAAAGAAGAAGCAAAACTCTCCCTCTTTGCAGATGATATGATCTTGTATTTAAAGACTCCACTCCCAAGTAACTCATGGTGACTCAAAACTTTGGCAAAGTAGCAGGGTATGAAATTAACCCTCAGAAATGAATGGTTTCTCTATATGCTAACAATGAGAAAATTGTGGCTGAATTTCGGAAAACAACTCCATTTGTAATAGCCCCACAATAAATAAAATACCTAGGAATTAACTTAACCAAAGGAGTGAAGGACCGCTATGATGAAAACTTTAAATACCTGAAAAAGGAAATCAAAACAGACTTAGAAAGTGGCAAAAACTCCCATGTTCCTAGATTGGAAAGATCAACATTGGGAAAATGACAATACTTCCCAATGCTATCTATAAATTGAATGTGACACCTATCAATATTCCAACCTCATTCTTCAAGGAAATAGAAAAGGCAATCCAAAAAATTCATATGAAACAATAAAAGACCCCGTATAGCAAAAATGATCCTTAACAGAAAGAACAGTGCTGGAGGAAAATCAATACCAAATTTCAAACTCTTCTAGAGAGCCATAGTAATCAAAAAAGCTTGGTACTGGCACAAGAACAGACCTCAAGACCAATGGAATAGAACTGAAAACCCAGAAATGAACCTAGACTTACAGCCATCTAATCTTTGATAAGGGAGCTAAAAAAAATAGAATGGAAGAAAGACAGCCTCTTCAGTAAATGGTGCTCTGAAAACTGGTTAACTACTTGTAGAAAACTAAATCTAGATACTTATATATCACCCTGTACCAGAATCAACTTCAAATGGATCAAAGACCTCGGAGTCAAAGCAAACTCAGAAAACATTACAGGATGGAATAGGAGAAACCCTAGATCTCCTTGGCACAGGCCGAAACTTTCTTAATAGAGACCCAGAAACACAAAATATAGAAAGTTTGGACAAATGGAATTGCATGAAATTGCAGTGCTTCTGCGTGGCAAAGGACATAGCTAGCAAGATCCATAAAAAGCCCGCAAATTGGGAGATGATCTTCACTAGCCATACAATGGACAAGGGTCTCATATCTAAAATATATCTGGAACTCCAAAAAATTAAATCCCCCAACAACAAATCCTCAAAGAAACAACTGGCCAATAAATAAGTGGGCTAAAGACTTAAAGAGAAACTTCTCTGAAGAGGAAAGAAAGATGACCAATAGACACACGAAGAAATGCTCAACCTCCCTCAACATTGAGATACCACCTCACCCCAATTACAATGGCTATAATCAAGAACTCTAAATAACAACAGATGCAGGAGATGAGGATAGGGGAACCCTACTGCATTGTTGGTGGTAGTATAAACTTGTTCAAGCACTTTGGAAAGTGGTATGGAGTTTCCTCAAAAGACTCCACATAGAGCTCCCCAATGACCCAGCAATCCCACTTTTGGGCATTTACACAAATGATCACAAAAAGACCAAATTAAAGCTCCCAGCACAACTATGTTCATGGCAACATTATTTACCATAGCTAAATTGGAACCAACCCAGATGCCCCTCAGTAGATGAATGGATCAAGAAATTGTGGTATGTATACACAATGGAACTCCTTGCATCCATCAGAAAGAATGACATTTCCCCATTGTTAGGAAAATGAAAGTCTTGGAAAAAATTATATTAAGTGAAGTAAGCCAGGTCCAAATACACATAGGCCCCATGGTTTCTCTTATTGGTAATAAATAGTATATGTCTGAGACAAGCAGAAAAGGTATGATTCGTTGATGTTATGTGATATGTACCCCAAGATAAGTATTCAAATAATTTTTTCTTTCATGCAATTGTTTCTAACATATTTATAAGATAATATAACTCTTGTTTTCACTGTATTTTATGTTGGTATAATTTGTGGAGGGGAAGGGAAAAAACAAATCGTTTAAAAATGAATAGAGTTGGACCCATTATAACAATGACATGTACAAGATGTTATGTCGAAAAACGAACTTTAAAACTTTCCAACGAGGGGTTATATTGGGGGTGGCAGGAGCGGTGAGATGGAAAGGGATAGAAAGGGGAAACAAAGGAGGAGGCAACAATGCTTGATAAGAAATGTACTCATTATCTTGCCCATGTAATTGTAACTCCTCTGTATGGTATTTTCAGAATAATAAAAGAAACCTTCATACATATTAATGGTATACGAATTCTATGCGCTTAGAGGGGTCTTTTTATTTTCACAGCCGTCTTTGGCATACACAGACAGATCATGGATTATATGAAGATAATAAATTTCCAGATGCTTGCCAGGAGGAGTAAAACCTATAGTTTTTTTTTTTCCCCCAGAGGCTTCCCTTTTCATGAAAGAAATATGCTGCTTGATGCAGGATTTCATAAAATTACATTGAAAGGAAGAACTTAAACAATCATCCAACATTACAGATTTGAGGTAGATGAATTGATCTCCTGAAAAATTTACTTTTGTGTCAAATAAATGCAGGCTGCCATAAAGAGGGTAGACTTTAGAGAAACATGGTGAGTTGTATGTAAATAGGTGATTAGTTGATTTTGTTAATTGTGAACTAATACAGGGAAATAAAGTACAGCAAGGTAAAAAAATAAAGAACTCTGCATTGAAATACTCATTTGTGAGTGTGCACACACGTGCGTGTACACACACGTGCATGTTCATGTGCTCATGCATTCATCATTCTTGCTCTAAGCATCTGTGCCCAAGGATAGTGGTCTACCACTTGAGCCACTGCTGCACTTCTGTTTTTTTGGAGATAATCACATGTTTTTTCATGATTGGAGTGGCTTTGAACTGTGGTCTTCAGATCTCGGCCTTCCGAGTTGCTAGCTAAGCTAATTCACCCTGTGAGTAGCTAGATAAATTCTGTCTGTCCTCTATGCTTCACTGCTCTTTTATTCTTTTTCTGAGGTAATCACAAACCTGTCATATATATGTCTAATTGCTTTAAAAATACTGTTACTGCTTGGCACCATGGGCTCCAATCTGTACTCTTAACTACTTAGGAGTCTTGAGAACAAATACCAGGACAAATTTTAGGGGAGTTCCTTCTCAATCATTGGATCATTTCCACCATCCTGCACTATCTAAAGACTAAGATTAGAAGGACTGCAGGATCCAGGAAGTTGGTGTGCAACTCTGGTGCCATTGATGATGGGAAGGATAAAACGACAGATCAGGTGCATGTTCTTATGGAAAGGGAACCTCTATCCTAAAATTTACCACTGATATAATGCCAGCCTAGCAAGAACAATACCCCAAGTTGAAATCCTCACAATTTTCCAAAACTAAAATAAGTACATACATTAACATCCCAAAACTTAGTACAATCTGTTCTTTGTTCTAATATCATCTTTATCTGATTATCATATGATGTGACAGAATAGTTTCTTCATTAAACTTATGATATATTTTAAAAGACCTAGAAAATTCTTTCTCACTTATTAAGTGCAAATGAATGGCATATTGCCTCTTCTCTTACATATTTGACTGCCACTAAAAATCCATCCAATGATTATTATAGTAATATATTCTGATTCATTACTTTAATTGTAACAGATTTTAAACATTTTGCTTTTCTGCTGAAGTTTAAGTATTTAAATGGTATCATCAAAATATATTCCTTGGTTACTTGGGGCAGTTATTTTATAAAGTTTTTAACTAATGGCTTCTAAGAATTCTTAATTGCTATATTATTTGTTTTATTTTTAATTTCAATATAATTTTATTGTTAAGGTAAAGTACAGAGGGGTTACAGTTACATAAATAAGGTAATGAGTACATTTCTTTTGGAAGGAACATGATTACCCCCACCATCAATTTTTTTTTGTACACTCAAACAATTACTGATACTTTTGCTGTTGGTATTGTTCAAATGTACTTTTGCTTTCTTTGTTCATGCATTTTAATTATAAAATTGATATAAAAAGGGTTTACAGTTACTTAAGTAAACTAAAGAGTACACTTGATTTTATTTTCTATATTTCAAATTTGATCTTACTTATTTTCTTGTCTTTTTAAGATAATTCTTTTTTCAGAGTTATAGGATTAGTTAATTTAATTTTGCATGATTTATACACATGTAAATTATTCACATATATGTTACTTTAAAAATATTTAACATGTGAACATTTAGAATTATTTTCTTAATTTTTATATGGTTGGTGAATTTAAATAAATTGATTTCCTTATAATTCTAAACATATTTTTCCAGGTAACAAATAATTACTGTATTTTCAAGAAGCACATACTATATTAAGAGAGGATTCATTTCCTGGTCAATTTTTTGTAAATATTTGAATTAAAAAAATAATTGAAAATTAAAAAAAAATACTTGTAAATACTTGAATTAAAAAAAAGGTTGAGGTAGGAATGGTGATTTGTCACTTCCATTTTCTACCTATGGTAGGAACTGCAATTAGGTTTGTAATTCAGGAGAGCCTGAGAAACTATGAGACCTTATCAAAAAATATCCAGAGTGAAATCGTAAGAGATATAGCTACCCATAGCGAGATATAGAGCACCTGGTTATCATATTCTAAATCTTGAGGTTTAAACACCAGTAACATTAATCTTTTGTCAAAATTAAAGGATACATGTTTCAAAATGTTTATTATTTAAAACTTATTTGCAAAGGTTCTCATGTCTTCTATTTCTTAATTTTCAACCTACTTAATCTATAAGAATCCAAGCATATTGTGACTATTTGATTTCTACTAAACGTTTAAATAGTACAAGCAATGTTATGATTTCATATATTAACCTATTTTTATTATTTGTGATAATTTCCTCTATTTAATATTATAATATCAATATTCCAAATGTGTGTATGTGTTATGTGTGTGTATGTGTGTGTGTGTGTGTATATGGTTTTTGTGTGTGTGTGCTTTGTGTGTACTTTGTAATGCTTGGGAGATCACACCATTATTTCACATATGCTAGGCCATAATATAAAAAGATGACACAAAATATAGTAATGCATTTGTGGAGAAATTGATATATTCCGTAAAGCAGAATGATTTATGTAATACTGTAGTCATTTTAGTAAGCAAGTTTTCAAGTCTTCAAAAGGTCAAAGAGAATTATATATGTTCTAGCCATTACACTTCTATGTATGTATTAAAGAGAAGTAAAAAAACTTGTATAGATCAGGAATGTAGTTCATTGACAGTGCACTTGGACAGTATGAGTGAGAACCTGGAAATAATTCCCCAAAACAAATTTTGAAAAGACACCCTATACAAGATGTATGCAGGACAAATTGCTGTAACTCAATTTTATATCTATTTTAATATCTGTCCTAAAATTTATAGCATTTCTATTTGAAGAAATGCAAGTTTGTGAAAATTAGGCTTGGAAAACCTATGATTGTACAATTCACTTCCAAAGCACTAAAATGTATACAATGAAAGGAGATAATATATTGCATGTGAATTTCATGTCAGCAAAAAATAAAACCATAGTTAAAAATTCTTCACACAATATGCAAAATACCTAAAAATATGTTTAGGGTGTTGGCTAAAAATTCTTTGTAAACTACAGCTTCTAAAACAAAGATGTGATTTCTGTTTATTTTGAGGATTTTTTTGTCTGTTTTTTGAGTTTATGCAGAGATAACCCAATCAAAAAATGTATGTGATAACTGGAATATCTAGGAATTATACATTACTTATACATAATTCATAAACTTTTCTGGAAGAAACTTTTAGCAAATGATAGAAAACACAAATCTATGCATCTGCATTTTATGATAGCCATATGTTACTTGCTCAATCCAATTGCTTTTCTCTACTTTGCTAGAAAAAAGTATTCTCAGGATAAGAGCCAATAATGTGAAAAGATAGAAAATACACAATCATCTTGATTTATTTGTGACAAAAACAAATGAAATAAAACATTTCCACTTAAGCGACTCCATTATTAGTATCTATGAAGATGATCCTGAATGCCAACATCCATTGAATTTTTGGAATTTTAATTTTTACGAATGTATGAAAATTACAACAAGAAAACAAATATAGTCTTAGAGCAAACCAGCCTTGGATTAATTTTCTTAATTGTTTTGAAATTACAAAAGAATTAATATCATTAAAATTATCCTTTCTTATGGAAATCATTTGAAAATGTTTATGACTTATTTTAATTCAAATACCAAGCAAGAGTAATTTTACAGAATAATTACAAATATTATTTTATTACTATCAAAAAATAGAATAAAAGACCAGTCCCAATATATTATCATTATTCTTAATTTCGAATCATTACCTAAATATCTTAAACAATCTAAATAGTCATGTCTTTAACATAGACGTAAATATTCTATACTTTTTACCTAACATTTTCCATGGGCATGTATTCATGTTTCTAAGAAATGTTCACAGCAGGTAAAAGATGCTTCTGTGAAATTAATGTGATATATTTTGTTGTTGTTCTTGATGTTGTTTACAGGGTTAGGCATAGTCACTTAGCCATTTTGTGCTCAAAGCCAGCACTCTACAACTTGAGGCATAGAGCTAATTCCTGTTTTTAGTGGTTAATTGGAGATAAGAATCTAACAAGTACTTTTCTGTCTGGGCTTGTTTCGAATACAATTCTAAGACTTCATTACCCAGAATAGCTCAAATTATAGGTGTGAGTCACTGGCACTTGGTTTCATGTATTTTTTAAATTTTAATTATGTTTCAAGATTTTTGTTTCAGTATAATGTACATCGTTCTACACATAAATTTAGATATATGTATATATTTCTGATGACAAATAATCTCTAAAAATGTATGTGTTTCTACACATAATATATATATATATATATATATATATATATATATATACAAATATATTTCTGAATACAGACTCCGTCTAAAACTTTTTATGCTACTATTTTCTACATATCAGAGTTTCAATAGCACTTATGCTGCTAATAATAATTTTGATGAGGATGATGAACACAGTGTACCCTGATAATGACAATATTGTGATTGAAAAGGAAAAAAATTTATACATTTTTGATGCTATATTTCCCACATTGAATATATAGTACTAAATAGCATTGGATTACATACAATAAGAATATCAAGAGGAGAGTTTCAATATCAAGAAATACTATCACATAAACAGGTAGAGACAGTAAAAACCCTAATGTTATTCCTGCAGTCTCTCTAATGTATACACACTTTTCTTGGTGGTATTAATTTCTTATAAATAAAATTATTTATTTCCACATTTTGATGGACTAAGATGTAGTTTTCAGCTTAGTGTGATTAGTTCAAAAACATTCTTATATAGATACTATTCAATAACCAATGTTTCCAATGATATATTAAGTGTATGTTCTTCAATATATCTGAAAATACATGACACTATTTACATAGTGCCATTTACATATCTGTAGTTACCTTAAAAGGACATAGACCTTAGAGCCAGGAGGTGAAATTTATTTTTATTTCTGCAGGAAACAATTTGTGACTTTATACCAACAAACTGAATTTGACTCTTTCCTTATTTGTAAACTAACGTGGAAAATGTAAGAACTCTTTACTTTTCTTTTTTCTTGCTCTAGAAGTCAACACATATATTCTTCATTATTTCTGGTAGATTACATCCATTTATAGATGAGAAATGTAAGGCCAACAGTTAATGTAGTGAGTAAATACTGATACCTGAATTTGTGTCTGAGCTCTTCACTCTGTGTGCTTACAAAGAGATTGATTTGCTGATGGAGAGGACCTATATGAAAAGACTATGGGGAAAAAGCATACTTTGGAAATGTTTGCTTTAGAACTAAGTGACAGTGTTGAGTAAATGAAACAGGCTGGTGTCAGGGGCATAAAAAGGAGTATATAGAAATCATTTGAGTAGGGGCTGGGAAGGTGGCTCAGTGGTAGAGCGTTTGCCTTGCATGCATGAGGCCCTGGGTTCGATTTCTCAGCACCACATAAGCAGAGAAAAAAAAAGCTGGAAGTGGTGCTGTGGCTCAAGTGGTAGAGTGCTAGTCTTGAGCTGAAGAACTGAGGGACAGCGCCCAGGCCCAGAGTTCAGGCCCCATGACCGGACCCACCCAAAAAATAGAAATCATTTGAGTGACAGAATCTGAGAGAATCTTGATCATTCATCTTATCTAATGGGAGGGAGTAGGGTAAGAAGAAATCTAATGTGCTTCCACACGTTTGTCTGGCAACTGTGTTAGTGCTACTCTTAGTTATAAGGACCACAGGTGGAAATGATGGATTTGGGGAAAAAATCTGATAGTTCTAAAGTTTAGATGCAAAGATGGGTCTGTTTGGACATCATCAAAATATCCACGACCATGAATATGAAAAAGAATAATGAAATTGGGGGCATTATTGAAGGGGAGAGAAAAAGGAAAGTTCTGACACAGGTGTGAGTAATGTGGGCACCACTGTAGACAAGATTGGAAGAAAGCAATAAATAAGGAAATAAAAATTAATAAACACAAATTTACAGAAGTAAAGGAAGGAATTTGCAAGAAGATATTGAAAGAAATATGCTATTTGGATTTGAAAAGTAAAAGGACATAGACAAGTTCAATAAGAACATTGTTTTGGTGAAAGTCATATTGATAAAATTTTGGGATATGAATATGAAGCCATAAAATTCTGGATCCATAAATTCAACAGGTCCTCTTAATTTTAAATGTTGGGAACCAATGCTTTTATCCTGACATTAGAAGAATTATACAGATATAACTGTCATAAACTTTACTCATAGGTATTTTATGAATATTTTTGAAGACTTTGTTTATTCAGGAGTTTATAGATTGAACTACAGCACAGACAAGCCTAATTTGTCCTACAGTTCCAACGTGTGGCCCATGTATCCACATCAGTTTGGGGCTTTATTGAAATATCTTTAGATATATTTGGATGTCTTATCAGCCTTTTCATTATAAATGTAGGACAAGTAACACCAAGTATTAGGTTGAACATACAGCATTACTGATGTGACTAAAGACTCCTCGAATTGATTCTTCTTTAGAATAGAAAATGCCTCAATAGCCATTGACACATCATAACTGCCATATATTCTATTTAACTCTAGTTCTTGTTAGGGATATCTCCATCATGAAATAACCCTGTCAATCAGCCTGCCACAAATTCTTATATGTAGGGAATGCTTTTTATAAACTTTAAGCTTTTATTGAATGGAAGAGTTCAGACTTTACCCTCACCAGTACGACTGAATGCCTAAAAAGATAAGATATTTTGTTTTAATGCCTTTCTTTCATTTTCTCATCCCCATTGGCAAGTAGGGAAGGATTCTGATGTAACAATAATACAATGGTAACTTGTACTAACACAACATCTAGGATCTAGTGTTAATTCGGATACTTACTAATTAGCTATAGATTTTGTGGTTATTTATATTTCTCATGGGAAAACTAATGAGCTCCACGGAAACTGACCTAAGGAGACTTTCAATTCTAGTATCATTTTGTCTCAAAATGCTTTAAATTCTACATCCTCTAAAATATAGGCATATGGTTACACAGTGGAACTTTTCTCCTCAAAGAGTGAGTACTACCCTATTGCTTAATATGGACAAAGTATTTTCATACATAGACTGGTCTTGTGCAAACAAGAAGTTGTAGTTGAACAATGTTCTTAGCAGTTTGTATAGATGAAATGGAAAGACAGCAACTATGAACTCAAAAGGAATGTGCAAAAAAGTGAAAGGCGCAAAGTAGAATGTGTCAAGGAAATGCTGAAGTATAATTTCAAATTATGTGCTCAGGTGTGAGGGTGTGTTCAAAGTACAGCTTAAGAAAATGTAGTTGGGTATCTTGGGGAAAAACTGCTTTAAACTCTTGTGGGATAATTGTACAAGTAGAAGCCCCTAACTCTGACTCTAATCAGCCACATCATCATCAACTTAGGGACTATTTTCCAAGTGTAAAGTGAGAAAAAGAGGGCTCATCACAGTTAGTGTTCAGGTTGAAGTAATGGAAATAATATAATTTTTCTTATAAGACTTCACTTATTTTTGGAGGGTTAAAGTAGGAAAAACCCAAGTAAATATTTTGCATGTACTTAAATTAAGTGGGACATAGTATATTACTCTCTTTTTAACTAGGAAGTTGTAGGTTATGTCTTTTTATACTCTAACTTGGGACAATGATCTGCTGTCAGTCATTTTCTTCCCCCTCCCCATCTTTTACCCTAATAATTACATAATTTTTATTTAAAGAGACATACTTGAGCTTGCCTTTCTAAATCCTTCAAAATTATCTGAACTAATTCATACTTCTGGAAGCCTCCTATATGTTTCTCAAGGGAATATTTTGTCACTACCATTTTAATCCATATGATATTGGATATCTTCCTGCATAATTCAGTGCAAGATATACATTAGACTCATCCAGATATCAAAACACTTGTACCACCATGAAATACTATCTTCATAAAAATCATGATTTTAGAATATCTGAGGAGGTGGTATCTGTCATTTTTGAATGACCCTAAGTGATACTTACATGCAATCATGTTTTAAATCAATATGCCTCTCAGTAGATGAACGAATTGACAAAATGTGATAAATATATCCACTGTGGAATTCTATGCTTCCAATTCATATGGAAATGGATAAATCCTACTAAGTAAAATAAACAAGACACAAAGAAAGAGATTCCATGGTTTCCCTAATTTGTAAAAAGTAGGAAAGATCAAGGATAGTCCTAGAGCAGATGAGCAGAATGGCTCAGTAGCACTGTATAAGAAGATGATGAACAAAATGAACTCCTACATATGGAAACAAAAGTTTTCTTTGTGGTTGTTGTTTTTCATGTACTCTGTGATTCTTTTTTCTTTTGTGTTTTCCCCTATGGTTTGTCCCCTGCTCTATTTGATTTCAGCATCATATGTTATTGTGTATATATTTATCTTAATTAGGGGAAGGGAAGAGGAACAACAAAATGGCGTGAAAAAGGACAAAGTACAAACCAATGTAATAGCAATGCTCACAAGACAACATAATGGAAATTTACATTACAACTTGTGAAGAGTATTGAGGTGAAGGAAAACTGTGAGAAAAGTGAGGTAGTGGGTAGAAAGTTCGACATGTTATGTATTCACCGTCCTACAATTACTGCAACCCCTTCTATATATCACCTTGACAATAAATTAAATTAAAAAATAACTTACATAAAATATAATTTCACTGTATTGGTATAGTAAATACCATTCTATTCCCCCTTTCTTTATCAGAGCGTCATCAACTTGAATGTAATCAAACTATACAATATCTTCACAATATATTTGCCTTTATGTTGAAAAAAACCATTATCTCATACTAAAACAGAAAACAGTTCACTTCTACGGAACCTCCTAACTTTTAAATTTGAATAATTGTTAAGACAACAGAATAAATGTATTCTTCAAAATTCAGATGACTGCTAACTAATCATTTTCAAATTCTGATCATGCCATACCAGAGATATTTAAAATAGTATCTGTTTGCATTTTAATTATTTCTGCAATAGATGACATTTCCAATGTGATGTTACATATTTAAAAGTCAATAGAAAAAATAGCCACATTCTGGTAGAAGATAAAACTATGACCTACCTACAATAATTAATTCCTGAAGAGTAAACATTTGTTCATCAGAGTAAGCTATTATTTCTATTACAATCAATCCCAAGTGTTTATGCTGTAAAGTCATCCTAGCCCAACAGTTTGCAACTTGTAAGGTGCACCTTAAAATTGCCTGAATTCACATCATGACTAGCTTATCACTATTTTGAAAAAAAATACTGCACTTCTGCTGTGATGCCTTCCCAATTGTGCAAAGAACACTACACTAAACTTTTCTGCATCATTTTCCTTCCAGTGGTATTCTTGAGATCAGAACACTTGCGAATATTATTTATTTTATTATTTAATATTAATTTTATTATATATTATTTTTATCTATCATAGATATTCAGGAGATCTGAATATCTAAATATTAAGATCTGAAGATTATGGTTCAAACCCACCCAGGTAGCAAGGTTCCTTAGATTCTTAT
>NW_024872471.1:17500-19061 GCF_019054845.1 Dipodomys spectabilis | reverse complement strand
AGAGTCTGAACTTAGGGGGACGGAGGGCCCCCGGAAGGGGGCCCTGCGAAGGGACACCCCCAGCCGCGCCACCCCGCGGGGCAAGGCAACCCCCGGGGGGCGATTGATCGTCAAGCGACGCTCAGACAGGCGTAGCCCCGGGAGGAACCCGGGGCCGCAAGTGCGTTCGAAGTGTCGATGATCAATGTGTCCTGCAATTCACATTAATTCTCGCAGCTAGCTGCGTTCTTCATCGACGCACGAGCCGAGTGATCCACCGCTAAGAGTCGTACGAATCGGGTCGTGGCCCGACGCGGGGCACACGCGGCTGGCACGGCGCTGTTTTCCCGGTCCCGCACCCCCAAACCCGAGAGGGGAGAGGAGGGCGCGGGCGGGTCGCCTCGGGCCGGCCAGCAGAGACAGAACGAGAACGAGACACGGAGGGGGTCGGACAGACGGAGACACGGGGACGGGGACGCCCGGCGCCACGGCCACGCCAGCGCGGGGGGCGTGGCGGGCGGGCGCTCGGACGCCCCCGACCCCACAGGCGCCCCGGGGGTGCCCACCCCCGAAGCCCGGGCTGCGGGAGAAGCGGCCCGCCCGCGAGCGAGCGCGGGCCGCCCCGACCCGGGACGGGGGCGGAGTCTGGGAGAGACCGGGGACCGGCCTCCCCACGGGCCCGCCGCCCCGACCCCTTGGACGGACGGGCGACCCCCGACGGGTCTTTAAACCTCCGCGCCGGAACGCGATACCAGGTACCTGGACACGAGAGGGCGGACGAGCGAGGTAGGGGGGGCGGCGACGCCCGGGAGGCGGCCGCCGGACACCCTCCCCACACCCCCGAGCCGCACCACCGCCGGCCCCACCCGCCGCCGCCCCCCCCAAACCACTCGGGGGCGGGGGGGAACCGAGCCGTGGGAACCGGCAAGCCCGGTAGCGGGGGCCACCCCGCCAGAGGCGGGGTGAGGTGCCACCGCGGGGAGCCGGCCCCAGACCGGGCCACCGAGGCCGCGGGGGGCGAGGGCGGGGCGGAGGGGAAGGCGAAGGCGGACCGAGAGGGGGGAGGACGGCGGCCGCACACGGTGCGAGGCCGAGCCCCCCCCCGACCGACGCGCGAGGCGCCCAGTGCGGGAAAGCCAGCGGGGGAGGGGACCGCCACGAGGGCGCGCAGGCGAGGCGAGGCAGGGGCCCGAGGCGCGGCGCCCCGCGGCGGCGCAGAACGGGAGAGGAGCGCGGGGACGCGGGGAGCGGAGCGCAGAGACGGAGGAGGCGGGCCGACGGGGAAAAGCGGACGCGGCGGCGGCCCCCAGCGGCTGGGGAATGCGACGCGCCACGCGGGCCCGGACGCGGGCGGGGTCGGCGGAGCAGGGGCAGGGGGAAGCGGGTGATCTGGACACGGACGTCCGCCGAGGCAGCGGGGGGGGGCGACACCGCGACGGGGAGGGCGCGCGGGCCCGTGCGGCGGCAGCAGCGGGAGGGAGGGGCACGCGCCCGTCCGCTCCCGGCCACCCGGGCCCGGAACCCGGACCCGCCGCGGCCGCCCCCGCAAGCCGGCGGGCGACACGACCCACCCGCAACATGC
>NW_024872471.1:0-12500 GCF_019054845.1 Dipodomys spectabilis | reverse complement strand
CAGGGGCGGGGACGGATCGGGAACGTCCTCCACTCACCACACCAGACGACGGCCCGGGAGAGGTCCCGCGGGACCCTCCCCCAGCTCGGAGGGGGGAGGCGCGGGCACGCAGTTTACCGACGCGGGCAGCCACTAGCGCTCAAAAGCGGGGCAGGGAGCGGCAGGGCCGCGGGAGCCCATCGGGGGCGGGCCCCCGCCAACCCAGCAGCGCACGCCGCTTCCCGAACGAGGATCGCTAGAGAACCTCTCCTCACTCTGAGGGTGGCCCGCACCCAACCCCGACGGGAACCCCGCCGGGAACCAGCACACATCAGAGGCGTCCATCCTTCCCACCACGGGGGGCAGGGAGGGGTGGGGCACAGGGGGGGGTCTGCGGCAGCAACACCAACCCTGGTCGGTCGGCCTTGCCGTGCGGGGCCAGAGCAAAGTCGCGCACACGGGCGGGAAGCCCGCACGGGCCCCGCTCGCCTCCCACTGCAACATCTCAGGTCCCCCGGTGCGATGAAAGCCAGGTGACACGGCAGGGAAGACAAGCCAGGACCAGGGCGGCAGCTCATGCGGGGAAGCCACCGCCCAGCGCAACAAGGGAAGAGCGCTCCTCTGGGGAACCGCCTCGACCCCCCCCAGCAGAGACGTCAATCTCAACGGTAACTTCTCACTCGCACAAAAGCCCCACGAACCCGAGGACGGCCGGGACACACCACGGGCAGCAGGCTGGCACAAGGCAGCGGACAACGCCAGGATCGGGAACGACACCACCACTCAGCCTCAGGCACCTGAGAGAACCAACCGGGAGCGTTCCGGGAGCACCGCAAGAGGGCAGAGCGCGAGGCGCGGTTTTTCACACCACACAGCACGGGCAAGCACGGAGCACCGACCCTCCCTCTCCGCGGAGAGAGCCGACCCCCGTGCCGATAACGAGTCACGGGAAGAGAGGAGCAAGATCAGGGCGCCCCCCTCCTCCAGCGTGTACAAGTCCCCGACCTCACGGCGAGGGCAGGGAGAGCGCAGCCGGGCCCGGTTGCCGCACCCCCGCCTCCCCGCACACCACCGGCGCCGGCACGGTGGGACGGGTGAGGGCAGGGGCCCACGGGCAGAACGAGAAGAGCGGTCCCATTCGCCATGAATGTCCGTCCCTCGCCTGGCGCAGCTTAGGCCCGGGCCCGAAGGAGATCGCAACGTCACCACATCAATCACACCGAGGGGGTGGGAGAAGGCAGCCACGCGGCACTCGGGAGGCGGTGGCCCAGGGAAGCTCGGCTCCTGAGAGGGCCAACAGCCTGGGGATAAAAGCGTAGCCAGGACAGACACCCTTCCGTGAGTAAGGAGCGAGGTAAAAAGAAAAAGAAAAAAAAAAAATGAAAAAAATACCACGGGGCTTAAGCGTCCCTGGCACTCGGGATAACCAGGACACCTCTGCCGGGCACAGGACCGAAGAAGCTAGAAAGGGAGGAAAAAAAAAAAGAAAAAAAAAAAAAAGAAAAAGAAAAAAAGCCACGGACAGCGCTCGGGAGGTAGCGCAGCTCAGCGGCCGACCAGGCCCGCCATCGGGAAGCGGCAGGTCGGGGGAGTTGGAGCTAGGGGCGATAGGAGGAAGGAAAAAAAAAAAGTCACGGAGGTCGGGCGAGCCCAACGGCAGAACGGGGATGCCGCACACGCAAGAGTCCGGACTCGGCGGCCGGCGGCCCCCCCCTTTTTCCTCCTCAAGCCGGCCACGGCGAGGGAAGCACACCGTGCGGGCCCTACCTATGCACACCCCAGGCAACCAACCACTCTCCTCCTCAGCGTGCCGAGGCAAGGGCCAGAATCCGGCACCGGGAGCGGGGGAGAGATCAAGGACGACGGGACTCACTCAGCCGCCAACCACCACCACACCCACGAGCCACCACAGGGACACAGGGCCTGCCCAGGGCAGCGGGAGCCCAGGGTGTGAGGGGAAGGACAGGGGGACCCGGACCGGGAAGAGACGGGAAAGGCCCGGCACACAGCATCCGAGAGAGCCCCCAGAGACCCGCTGACAGCCACCGGGACACAGCATGCCAGCACCCTCCTGCAGGTACAAAATCCTCACGTCACCACGCCAAAACCAGGTCGTCAGGCAGGGGCGACAACTCGCTGGTGACAGGGACCTCTCGGAAACCACATCAGGGACACCTGTCCCCAACACGTCCCCAACAGAGCCAGACACGGAACTCTCAGGGACAGCTGGTCGACCACATAAGGCGAAGACAGACGAAGAGCCAGGGCGGGAGCGGGGTCAAGGGACGCTCCCGCCCCACTACCTCGCAGGCACACACCCCGGGTGTGCACGGGCTCACCGCACGGGCGGTACGGGGAGCCTTCCCCCGGCAGACGCGAGGCACCCACTCCGAGAGGCACCCAACCACCACACCCACACCGCGCGGGGTCGGTGGTGAGCGCCCTGCCGCCAGCACGCACACACCCGGGACTCCCGGGCTCGGGTCCCCGACTCCCGAGGTGCTCCCTCCGCCTCGAGTTTTCCCCTACGCAGGGCCCACCGGGCAAGTCCCCGCAGATGGTAGGTAGGTCCCGGCCCCGAGGCTCGCCTCGGCCGTGCCCGCGGCTCCTCCCGCCGGAGAGGTCTGTCCTCCGGCCTCCGGGGCCGTGGAGGAGGCCGTGGAGGGAGGCCACACGGGGCCGGCGACCCAGGCCCTCGCTCCCGGCACGCGCCAAGCGCTCACTCGGAGGTGACTCCGACGACCATCCTATGTCGGGGATGGGGGGGGCGTAGGTCCCGGCCCCGAGGCTCGCCTCGGCCGTGCCCACGGCTCCTCCCGCCGGAGAGGTCTGTCCTCCGGCCTCCGGGGCCGTGGAGGAGGCCGTGGAGGGAGGCCACACGGGGCCGGCGACCCAGGCCCTCGCGCCCGGCACGCGCCAAGCGCTCACTCGGAGGTGACTCCGGGGAGGGGGGGGGGTCCGAGTCCGGGCCGGGACCGGCCCCACCACCTATCGGCTCACCCGGGGACCCTCTCCCCCGACTCCCGAGACGTCCCTCGTACTCTCCTTTTTTCGCCCTCAAAGACCAGAGTCCAGGGAGGGGAGGAGGACAAGGCGTCGGGCCCAGACAGAACTACTGGTCGACCCGACAAAGCTGCCACCCCCCGCACAGACCGGGCACCGAAGAGAGAGCGGCGACGCACGGCCCCACCCCGCGCTCGCCTGCGGGCGCAAAGTCCGACAGAACAGCCGCCCCGGCGCCACAGCGACACCACGGCGACAGTCGCGCCCGGCACCCGGCAGAGGCCGGGCCTCCGCCCGGCTCGCTGCCGCCAGACCTCCTCCTCCTCCACTCGCTCGCTCGGCTGAGAACGAGGGGACTGTCATATCAAAGCGGACGCCAGGGGGAGCACGACAACCGCCTTCCAACGACCGACTCCACCGAGCCGCCGTACCCCGGATCGGCGCGCGCCGGCCGGCTCTGAGCTCCGGAGACACAGAACACGGAAACAAATCGCCTCACTCACCACCGCCACGCACCGAGTGGCACAACCTAGGTCAGGACCTGCAGCCGGGTCCTCTCTGCGACCTCACGAACGACACCAGAGCCACCAGAGACCTAGACCGAGATCGAGCCGCCGCCGCCGCCGCCGCCGCCGCCGCCGCCGCCGCCGCCGCCAGCGACCAAAGTGAAACCAGGAACCAGGACGAGATTCGCCCGAACGGAGCGGCCCGAACCCGAGAACCGGGAAGCTGGGATCGGTCCCAAGCAGGAAGGGGCGGCAAAGACGGCAGGCCCGCACCACGAGAGAAAACGAACCGGCCACCCGCACGACCTCCGCCGCCCGTGGCAAGACCCCCACCCCCGCCCAACATGGCCAGAAAAGGGCAAGTGAGCGCTCGTCCCACCGTCTGCCTGCCCGTCTTTTTTTTTTTTTTTTTTGGGGGGGGGGAGTGGGGGGGGTTGTTTGTACGTTTTGTTTTCTTTTTCCCCCAGATGGAAACCAGAAAGAGAAAAAAAAAAAAAAAAAAAAAAAAAAACTCCCAAAGATGGGTCGGCTCCAGCAAGAGACGAGCCGTCGGGAGGCACCCCGCTCACTTGTGAAAGTCCGCTCCTCGCCCGCCCCACAACACACTCCCTCCCCCCGCCCCCACCCGCCACCCCTCACAGGCAGGGAAAGGGCAGGGGGAAGGCCAGAGAGAGGTTTCTTCTAACACACAGAGAGTAGCTACGTCACGCACACAGGTCTGGAAAACCACGGTGACCGTGCAATGGGAAGCATGAGTCCACTCACCCATCACCGAATGACAGGAAAGCCAAACGAGAGCCGCTGCTGGCTGGGTGGGGAAGGAAGGGGAGGTGGCACCCGTGTGACGCTTATCCCCGGGCACCGCACCGGACGGAACGACCTTCTCACCGGTTCGTACTCTAGCCTGTCCAGACAGCTAGCCTTTTCTAATAGGCTCTGCCACTCTCTCTCTGGAGCAGGATTCGGGGCATGAGGCGATGAATCTAAACCCTACACACAGGTGTCGGAGGGTAGAGGCATCATCACTCACATGCCTGTGGTGGAGGACCTGGACCCGAGCGTGGCGGTGCACAGTGTGTGTGTGTGTGTGTGTGTGTGTGTGTGTGTGTGTGTGTGTGTGTGTGTGTGTGTGTGTGTGTGTGTGTGCGGGGCTGGGGGGAGGGCAGGTAGGGAACCCTAGGAGGAAACACAGGGAGAGACGAGGGGCCCCGGCCCAAACACAGTGGAGGCGTCAGTCAGAGGGGCGATCCTATCGCCCGGGGGTGAAGCATGGTTAGAACCCACAGGCCCGGCGGGCGTACTTCTCTTTGGAGTTCGCACTGGGAACATACGCAGGCACAAGTGCCCCAGCACACACATCGCATCACAGACGGGTAGAGAGGCAGAGCCAGGGGTTCAGGCATGGCAAACACTCTATTCCGTCAACACACACACACACACACACACACACACACACACGTTACGGTGTGTGTACAATATCCACAAGGTAAAAGTTTATTCATCCATTCCCCAAAGAATAAGAATAAGATTATGTCAGACAGAGGGAAGTAGATCGACGGACTAGGAGCGTGAGGGGCGGGGGGGGGGGGGGGGGGAGGGGGTTGCCGGCGGCGGAGAAGAACCTAGAACAGGTGATGCCAGGGGAAGACAGACCGGCGGAAAGACAGACAGACAGACCGACCGACCGACCGACCAACGGCACGGCACGTGTTTTCCCTCCTATGTGGATGCTAGACCTAAACTATAACTGGACATGGTAAGCTACACAGCACTCCGGGCAAACAGAGTGTGTGTGTGTGTCCCCGTGTGGGTGACACACATAACGTCCTTTTGTCAGAAGGTGTAACTTCTCTGAGCATTTAAGATATTGCAGAGAAGACATAAGACGTGATATCCCTAAGTGGCACGACTGTGAACGTATTATCACAACCGGACGTGTTAGGATTAAAGCTGGAATTAGGAGGACAGAAACGTACCTGTCATTATTACAAGTATATTTTGTTTAGGATCTTTCAAAACACATTGATGTATCCTTCTGGACACCATGGTCTGGGACCACACCAGTAAATAGCCACTTCAAAGCCAGATCATCGGTTGGATACGTTTCAATTGGTTTATATTGCATCCTCCAATATTTTTTTCTTCTTTTTATTCTATCTTCTCACTAAAGATCCAGTGGCATAAAGCTACTTTTGTTCTCTTCATGTTCTATAACTGAAGTGATCTGCTTTGTTTTGCAGCTTTCTCAGCTTAATTCACTGAGGCCTATTTAGTCACACATGATGAGAGGTCCAGATACATCTTTGGGGCCACGGATGGCTTTTGTAAAGTCCATTTGGGGAAATAGCAAATATAATCTACCGTGTTCTAAAATTTAACAGATTATCTCTATGGGACCGATAGAAATATCCAGATGTGCCCTGTCAACAGCCAGTTATTTTAACTTACTTAAGGGAAATCAAGTGAATAAAAGTCTATATAGTTCAAGAAATTTTATTCTGATACCTATATAAAAAGTTTACCTGAGTGGGTGAGGACATTTGCATGAAATTTCACCTAGGGCAGCACTTGATATTTATAACTCTCCCTGAACTATTGCATTGCCTGTTTTCCATTTTCTTGGCACTCCTTGAGAAATGTTCCCGTCTCAATCTTTCACCCACTGCAGCCGTGGGACCCTTTTTCATAATACTGACGTAAAGACATTTGTGTTACTGTATATAAATTACAACCGTAAATAAACTGGTACAGTTTGCTCATAAGACGTAATATCCAAACGAATTCCGTGTCCAGAAAATAACGAAAAGAAACACCCCCTGCGGGCCCCCCTCCCCCTCCGCTCGGCCCTCCCTTCAAGAAAATTTCCTTGTTTGCTGTGGTTTCATTTTGTTTTGTTGTAAATAAAGCCGCAGAAGAGAGCCGGCGATACCTCATCGCGACTCTCGCGAGAGTCTGCGAGACTCTCGCGAGAGTCGCCAGCCTCCGCCATCAGCCCCGAATCACTCCCTGTCACTCCACACGGTGTCCAGTAGGTGGCACCCCGAAACAAGGAAAAACAACGTCAGGCCCAAGATCGATCCAGACCGAACCGACACTTTAGGAAGGTCTTGTGAGGAAGGAACACCTCCCCCTCACCCGCGCGCGCGCGCACACACACACACACACACACACACACACACACACGCACGCACACACACACACACAGACACACACACACACACACACACACACACACACACACACACGCCCCAGCATCCCCGCCCACACAGGTCATGAATGGCAAACCCCTATCGCACAGAGAGACAGACAGACAAAGCACACCGGGTGTGGAGAGAGACCGCAAATGAAAAACAAAAACAAAACCAAAAAACATTTTCCTGGCTTGACCCATGAATGGGCCTGGGCTGGCATTCTGTCCTCTGGGATCTACAGTCAATCCATGGCGGGTCTCGCCTCTCTCCTCATCACTGTAATCCTATCTGATATTTGCCAGAGCCGAACGTGCAGTGGGGACACTTTGGTTCATCGATCTAAACTAGGGGCCGGGGGGGGGGGGGGGGGGGAGGGTGGCGGGCGCGGAGGGGAAGCCTAGGAAGTCTGTTGCTATAGTTGGTGGCGGCGGCGGCGGCGGCGGCGGCGGCGGCGGTGGTGGCAGTGCAAAGTGTGTGGGGGGGGAGGGGAAGAGGTAGATCACATGCTGCCATGCGTGCCTGTGTCTGTGTGGTAGGAAACAGCAGCAAAGATCAAGGGGTGCAGGGTGTGTGTGTGCACGCCCCAATCCTGGGACTTGAACTCAGAGCCTGAGTGCTGTCCCGTGGCTCTTGTGCTCAAGACTGGCACTCTGGGGCTGGCAAGGTGGCTCAGTGGTAGAGCGCTTGCCTTGCGTGCATGAGGCCCCGGATTCGATTCCTCAGCACCACATAAGCAGAAAAAAGCCGGAAGTGGCATTGTGGCTCAAGTGGTAGAGTGCTAGCCTTAACCTGAAGAGCTGAGGGACAGCGCCCAGGCCCAGAGTTCAGGCCCACGACCGGACACCCCCTACCCCGTGCCAAAAAAAAAAAAACAGAGAGACTGGCAGTCTGCCATTTGAGCCAAAACTCCACTTCTGGCCTTTGGGTTGCTTAATTGAAGACATGAGGCTCACCAAAGTGCAATGCCTATATACCTCTGATCATATAAGAAGTCTTCCCCTTTCTTTGTGTTTGTTATCATCGACGTTATTTTGTTTTCTCTCCCCCCCCCCCATTGTTTCTTCCTTCATCTATTTCCGGGAGGGGCAAGAAATGGAGGGACCCAGGATGAAGAAGTGCAACAGTGGCACTCACTAGACACTATGTTGACACACAACCTGTGGCTGGGGAACAAACAGAACTTGAGGGAGGGAAAATCTGTGAGAGAGCCAGGGAAGGGGTGACATTGTCCAAAAAAAATGTACTCTTTTTTTGGGGGTGGGGGGAAATGGGAGGGCAGGAATGGAAACAAAGGAGGAGGCAGCAATGCTTGATAAGAAATGTACTCATTTCCTTGCTCTTGCTCCTGTCATTGTAACCACTCTGTAAGTATTTTCACAATTAAAACAACTCATTAGCCGGGCGCCGGTGGCTCACGCCTGTAATCCTAGCTACTCAGGAGGCTGAGATCTGAGGATCGCGGTTCAAAGCCAGCCCGGGCAGGATAGCGCCCAAGCCCAGAGTTCAAGCCCCACGAGAAAAAAAAACAAAAACAAAAACAAAAAAAAAACTTATTAATTAAAAAAAAATGTACTCTTCCTACCCCACTTATGTAATGTAATCTTTCCTATCCTTTTTTTTTTTGGGGGGGGGGGGTCGGTGGTGTTTCTTAAACTCTGGGCCTGGGTGCTGTCCCTAAACTCTTCAGCTCAAAGCGAGCGCTCTACCGCTTGAGCCACAGCGCCACTTCCGATTTTCCAGTGCCTTATTGGAGATTAAGAGTCTGGTGACTTTCCTGCCCTGGCTGGCTTTGAACCGTGATCCTCAGCTCTCAGCCTCCTGAGCAGCTAGGATTACAGACGCGAGCCACCGGTGCGGACTGGCATACTTTAACCGTTCTGTATGTCACCATTTCCCTAACAATTTGTAAAAAAAAAAAATCAAGAGAGAGGGCGGGGGAGATAACAACCCCTCACGCCTGAGAAGTGAAACCCAACGGGCTTCTAACCGATCTGAGATTCTTTGAAGGTTTTTGCGATGTTAATCACAATCACAAACACAGACGGACAGTTTCTCCAGTCACTCCTTTAGAGGAACGGGGAACAGGGACAGGGAGAAGAGAGGCAGATCCTGGCCTGACCTAGGCGGGAAGATGGAGGGGAGACAAGACTCCTGAACTCCTTTTTCCCCCTCACTCTCCTCCGTCCAGAGGGTGGGAGCTTAGGGGTCGGCCACGGGGACATCCCACGGTCACAGTCATGCCTCCCGGAGGGGCAGAGGGCAGAGCACAGGCAAGCATGCCAGCTTCCCCGCCCGCCCCTCCCATTCTGTCCCTGGCGGGCTTGGGCGGGAGGCATACTACTGGCAGCGGGCGGGTGGAAGCAGTCTGACAACTCCATCTTGCAGGAAGTCAGTGGCTGCTGGTGGTAGGCAGGGAGGGTCCCAGCAGAAAAAGACCCGAGAGAGAGCGCGCAGGCTTTTCCTGCCCAAGGGCAAAAGAGGCCACTTTTGTAAAGACGGGGAGGGGGAGGGGAGGCTGATTCACTCCCCCCCCACCCCACCCCGCGCGCTAATGAAGTTACAGGAGCTGAGGGCTGGGCGCCCCTCCCCACCCCGCAGGAGTGTTTCGCAGCGGACTCAGGGCAGGGCGGGGGTGGGGGTGGGGTGGGCTGGTTTAAGCCTGGAGCCCCAGTCAACTCAGGAACTTCAGGCAACTTTCCTTTGTCTTGTAAATGTCGTCATGGCAACGATTTAAGCGCCCTGGCGGCGGCGGGGGGGGGGGGGGGAGGGGGGGGAGGAGAAAGAAGAAGAAACAAACACGCACACCCCGAGCCGGCCTGCCTGAGTTGAGGCCTTGAATTTCAACCTCAGTAGGGCCACTAAACTAATAAAAATCGTTCTAAGAAACTATTGACAGAGGACCCTCCGGGTAGGGTGATTAGGCTCTGTACCCGTGAGGCGAGGTGGCCGTGTGTTCCAGCTTTGTGCCAAGATGTTGCCTTATCTCGGCCTATCTTCCTTCCCAGAATTGAACACAGAGGCAAGCAGGATAATTTCCAGGGGGAAATGAGGCCTGGGAAAGCACCACCAGGAATTCAGAGACAAGACAGCCGGACAGCTTCCTAATGAATGGCTCCAGTGAAGTCACATACACATCCTATTTTCTTCACTTTTCAGTCCCTCATAAACGAATAGTTATTAGGAAAGAAAACTAATAGGTGGGGGTGGGTGGTGGAAGGGAAAAGAGCAGCTCCCTTCCTCTGAGCTTTTGCCCAAACAATGAGTATACTGTGGGAACGGAGCAAAGAGTTTCCTCAAAGAAAGGAGGAAACTTACACCGGGGAGGGAAGTAAATTTTAAAAAGAAACAGAGCATGGGTCAAACCACCCCCCCCCCCCCATGCATGCATGGAAAGCCAACAGAATCATTTCTTAAACCCTACTACAGGCTCAAGGTAGAGAGTTTACTTTGTTTCTTTTTCCTCTGCGTGTTTTCAAGGTTTCACTTTCATTTCTGGGCACATAACCATTGGGCCTTGCCTCGGTGGGTGTTTCTCCCCCTAAAAGTATCTATCCTGTCTTTTGGGCCTTACTGTGTGTGAGTGAGTGAGTGAGTGAGTGAGTGAGTGAGTGAGTGAGTGAGTGAGTGAGTGAGTGAGGCAGCCAGGCAGCCAGCCAAGCAGCCAGCCAGGCAGTCAGTCCAGAGATCTAATTTCTCCCCTATTTTAAACATACCTTTTGCATATGAGAGAGAAAACACACTAAACTGGTTTTTTTCTATAGGAACATATATGTGAATACATTCACCATGGAGTGAAAAGATAGAGTTGCTTCCAAATGATATGTACAGCAGAATACCAACACATCGAGATGACTTCTGCAAGAAGCCAAGGCCCACTTTTGCAATCCCATAATGAGGAAGCCTCAGTCAGTGGCCTGGTTTGAGTCCAGGCCTCCACTTAAAAACGACCTTTACTTTGTGTTTTTATTTTTCCCTGTTTTCTTTTCCTTTCTATGACCTCTCCCCCCAACTCCCCACCCCCTTCCCTCCACAGGTCTCTCTTTCTCCTTTTCTTTCTCTGTAGTTTGAGCCTGAGAGTTACTTAATTCCCGAACTTCTGGGTTTTCCTTAGATCTGGTAACCTGGTGGACATAAAAATTTGGGAAAGCCTCAAAACAGTCACCCACACCCCATGAAAAATAATCATGCTTGTCGCCAAAAGCTTTTAAATGAGAAAACAGTGGTCAAGTGAAGCAAATGAAGGCTGTAATAGCCACCATGTTTCTAGACTACTGTACCAAGTTTTTAAAATATATATATATACTTTTAAATATATTTTTATTGTAAAAATACTGTACAGAGAGGTTACAATTACATGGGTAAGATAATGAGCACATTTCTTATAAGCATTGTAGCCTCCTGCTTTGTTTCCCCTTTCCATCCCTTCGTATCCTCCCCCCCCCTCCCCCCCCCCCCCCGTCCCTCCCCAAAGTTGTAAAGTTCGTTTTTCGACATAACGACTTGTATATCTCATTGTTTCAATGGGTCCTCCTGTATCCCTGTTTTAACAATTTGTTTTTTCCCTTCCCCTCCACATATATCAACACCAGGATTTTTTTTTTATTAAGCAAAACAACTCAGTTATTCAGCTGTGAGTATGTCCATACAAACAATATGCAGGAGCCTTCCATGCTTGACTGGCCAAAAAAGGGGGGAGAGCTAGGAAGGTGGCTTAGTGGTAGAGTGCTCGCTCGCCTTGCAAGCATGAGGCCCTGGGTTTGATTCCTCAGCACTATATAAACAGAAAAGGGGATCAGTGGCACACTGTGGCTCAAGTGGCAGAACAGTTGTGAGCCTTCAGATGAAGAGCAGAGAGACAGCACCCAGACCCAGAGTTCAAGCCTCACGCCCGACAACAAAAAAACTGAAAATAATAAATATATATGTGTGTATCACACTATATGTAAGCATATATATATATATATATATATGTATGTGTGTGTATAAATATATATTGGTATATGTATGTATATGCATGTGTGTGTGTGTGTGTGTGTGTCTGTGTCTGTGTGTGTGTGTGTGTCTGTGTGTGTGTCTGTGTAGAGAGAGAGAGAAAGCCAGAAGTGGTGATGTGGTTCAAGTGATACAGTGGTAGACTTGAGCAAAAGAAGTTGAATGACAGTGCTGAGGCCCTGACTTCAAGTCTCAGTATTGCCCACCCCCCCAAAAAAAAATAAAGAAAAAGGAGAGAGAGAGAGAGAGAGAGAGAGAGAGAGAGAGAGAGAGGGTGGGGGGAAGAGAGAAAGTAAAAAACGAAGGAAGGAAGGAAGGAAGGAAGGAAGGAAGGAAGGAAGGAAGGAAGGAAGGAAGGAAGGAAGGAATGGTCAATGACCTGTTTTTCTTACCTGTAGAGAAATGCCCCAAACATCTAGAAATTCAGGTTGGGGCAAAGATAAAACAACTAACTATCTGTACATAACTCAGCTGCCACATCCCTCCCCCCCCCCCCCCGCCTGTTTAACCCTGAAAACACCCATGAAGTCAAGGAGCTGTGTAGGTCTCTCTCCCTTCAAGAGCACCCACACTGTATTAGAGTATGTCCTTGTCTGTCTGTCTGTCTGTCTGTCTGTGCCTTTTTGGGGGGTCTGGTTGTCTGCTTGCCTGCTTGCTTACTTACTCCATAAAAACTCCACCAGAGTGACTCCTCCAGAAATTCTTATTCAATGATCGAAATCAAGGGTCCTAAGGGAAGAGTCCCTACATGGAAGGGTAAAAAGTCACTAGCCCTCACCTGTGTTTGGTGACAAGAAGAACTCCATACCAATTGTCTACCTTAATACAT
>NW_024872470.1:0-24834 GCF_019054845.1 Dipodomys spectabilis | reverse complement strand
AAAAATGCAGCATAAACTAACTCATGGTTTTAAAGTCAACCTATGTCTCTAAAACATGTTAACAAATTCCCTACAATGTGTAGCATTCTCAAGAAGGGAATGGGGAATGTGAGAAGAGGACTAAGCAAGTATTATTTTCAAATATACATAATTTGGGTTGACCTCTTTTTTTCGTTAGACGCATTTTTGATAAAACTGTTTGAATAATTGATTTCCTGTTCAGGTATAATATATCCTAGTTGTATTTACCAAACTACATTCAGAAAATGGCATATAGTAATTAAGTAAAGACAACTTATTCAATAAATAGCAAAAAGTACATACCTATAGGGTAATATTTGAACAGTGCATTGGAAATATTCTAATACAATAATTAATTTAACAATTTCATATTGACATTAATTAACTAGAATATCTTTATGCTAATTGGACAAGATTGTCTTTCTAAATGAGCAAAACCTATTACTCCTATTACTTTATCAGGGAAATATGTTAACAAAAAATGGAAAATAACATATGACTGTACAACAACTCCAATGCATTTTTGACTTTTTATTAGCAAATGTTAATTTCACAAAGTATTTTATTGTGTTATACACATACATCCATATAATGTAGCTTGCTAAATTTTTTCCTTTTATAAATTTCATTATCCTATTTTTATACTTATGTTTTATTATGTCATTATACTAACCTAGGAAATATTTGAACATATTTACTCCACAATATTTCTCTTCATCTCCTCTCTTACATTTTTTTCCAAATTTTTCTTTTACCCCAGCTGCAATATGGCTTCCATGATGACTTTTCTGGTTGTATGTTTAGTTAGGTCTGATATTTAGTTGGAGAAGTTATGTTCTTTGATATATTAATTTGTCAGATTAAAGAGGAAATTAATTCCATGCCAGAGTCAACATCCATAATAATGTTACAGTTGTATTCTACTATTTTGCCAAAGTTTTAAATCAGCTTGAGTAACTTGGGTCTTTTTTGAATCTAACTAAATAGGTATGCAATTTTGTCAGTACTAGATTTTGACCACCATTTATTAAAATATTATTTTCAATTCTCTCTTTTCATGAGATTTTTAATTTCATTTATATAATGTGCTGATTTTTCCTTTAGATAACACATATTCAGTCTTCTAAAAGCAGTGTAATTTGGAGTAGTTTTAAATTATGTACTTCATGTACACTGCTCAGATTCTTTGCATATTTTGTTCTTGATAAGTCAGTAGTATTTAGTTCTCATTATGGATATTTTGGACTTAGTAATTGCATTTCTGAAATTTTTAAGTATGTCATGATTTTTGTGATTTGATACTGTAGCAACTTTTCTTTTAAATATGTACAGATCTTGCTTCACATACAGTTACATTTGTTTTAAACAATTTGATTCATTCAAGGGACTTGCTATATTAGGTTCATCCAGATGAATTTAATTACAAATTAGCACAACCTTATTTGTGAGAGACAGTTATCCTTATAGTTCTACTCAAATTAACATGTATTTGAAGGCTTTGTACTTAAAAAAATAAAGTGGGCACAATATCTTTTTGTTCCTGGTGAAGTTCCAATTTGTTGGTTGTTTTCCAGCTGTGATGACTTCAACATATGTGTGTATTTTATTTCAATTGTTTTGTGTCTATATTTTGTTTCATATAATAGAAAATACAAAAAGAATCAATGATATAGAAGTTTTCCAAATAGAATTCTAAGAGATACTTCAATTTTTGTGACAACTGGGAATAGGGAGATCTTCTTAGTGGAGGGATTAGCAAAATAACAGAGACGTTGTTTGACGTAATTTGAATTCTGCCTCATCTTGCCTAACTATTTTTAATGGTAATACTTCAAATTTTTTAGTGGAAAGAAAATAATTTTATGTGGATGAACTCAGAATTTTTGGTTTAATTGGGACACACTAAACATTCATATTTGTTTTTTTTGCATTTCTTTTTTTTATTGTGAAAATAATGTACAGAGGGGTTGCAATTAGATGGGCAAGATTATGAGTACATTTCTTATCAAGCATTGTAGCCTCCTCCTTTGTTTCCCCTTCCCATCCCTTCCAATTCATATTTTATTTTTAACTCTAAATTTTTTCCTTAGTTTAAAACCACAGATGTGAATTTGTAATGTTAAAATAGCACCTAAAATTTATATGAAATTGTCGAAATTATTTTCACTTCACACTATATGCAATATAGAATGTAATAACAATAGTGTGTGAGATAGTATGTAATAATTGACTTTGGTGAAAATCCATTACAGTGGATTTTTGTGAAATACAGAGTAATGGTAAGAATTATATTTGATTCTATTAAAAAATTCACAGTTACATCTAAAAGTAACTCATAGTTATAAACTAATACTGAAAAAATAAGATTGTTTATTGGAAAAAGCCAGAAGTTTCAATAAGCTTGCTTTTTAAAAAATTGACTTGGATTTGAGCTTTGGTGACTGTAATCTTAGCTACTCAGGATTCTGAGATCTGAGGATCGTGGTTCAAAGCCAGCCTGAGCAGAAAAGTCTGTGAGATTCTTATCTCCAATAAACCACCTAAAAACAAGAAATGGCACTGTGGCCCAAGTGGTACAGTGGTAGCATTGAGCTGAAGAACTGATGGACAATTCCCAGGCCCAGAATTCAAGCCCCATGACCGACAAAAAAATTGACATGGATTTTGACTTTATTATTTTATGATTTTTTATGAGTGTTTGTTCAGTGAAAAATGTCATTGGTGTTTATATATTGTGTTGGCATAAAATGAGCCTGCTATTATCTTAATTTAGCCAAAAAAAAACTTTGATCCTATGACAGCATAAATTTTATGGGAAATGGTTAAGACAAGGATGCCTTTCTGAAAAAAATATTTATATCACCCCCCAAAAAACAAGAACAAAAGAAAACATGTGCCAGGACTAAGTCTGTCAGTTTGTTTTAACTTTTAATCAAAAATTAAACTAATACTTGATAATATTTTATTAACGCATTTAAATTTTCTTCATCTTTCTCATTTAAGATTCACTTTAAAAAGAAATTCAAAAGGTGACAGTGTTTTTTCCTTACTTTTTCACAGACATGATTATTTCATCATTATACTGTATAGCCCAATATACCCAGAAAGTATTTATTAAGGAAAAAAATAATTCCAATTCTTTGGTTTGCTTCAGTCTGTATTGAAAGCTGCATACCACATCTTATCCACCATATTGTCAGTCTTCTCATTTGATACATTTCAATAAGTTTCTATCAGCCAGCAAAGTTTTACAAACAACGTGCTTTCATTCATTGTGCTTTCCAAAATATATCTCATAAATGTCAACAACGAAGCACAACCTGAAATATCTGTGGATTTTTCTACTTAGGGTATAACCACATTCCACTACTTAGAACCTGCTGTTCACAGGCATTAATTGCTCTGTCACTTCCATGCTTTAGAACAGCAGCATTTGTTAGTGGCATACATTTTTATGTGTTTACCACATCTCGTTTATTTTCAGCAAGAACTGTCTTCATGGAAGTTGGTAATAGATGAGGTTTTCAATCATGTGGTTTAATAGGCCTCTGTGGATATAGAATACCCATTTACGTGACTAAATATTTAAATTAATACCATAATTATTTCCTTTAATTTTCTGGATAAGTGTTCTAAAATCTAGGTATTTTTAAAAGAAATATTGTACATTGTTTCCTTGATGACAACATAATTATAAGACTTTAAATGCTCATATACCATGGCCATCTTAAATGAGGTGGATGTACTAGGGTTTGCATGAAAAACTTTTGGGACAGCATTGATGTTTGAATCTTGGATGGGATTTGATTGGGATTGTGGCAGGCTTTCATGGTTTGAGAAGAAAAACAAAAGGCCATACTAATACTTTTATCCTCTACATTGTTGTATTCGTTTATTCATACACACATACAAACACACAGATAAACACATATGTTGTATGAAGACTGCAAGAAAATATTTTAATAGGAATTCCATAAAATATTTAGTCTACTGAGATCTGATTAGAATTTATAGAAATATCTAGTTGCTTCCACCCCTGGACAAGTCATTATCAATGGTGAAGATATGGCCATTTGCTTTTAGAATGCCCCAGAAAGACCTACGTGTTAAAGAAAAATGACTTTCTATTTCCTCCCAGACTGTGGAGAATACCTGAATAGTTCTTCTGGAAATTAAATTCTTTAGAGTGAAACACATGAGAACTAGATTCTCATCTACTTTCTTCTTTTATCTTCTAATCATTCTAGGTCAAAACATTTCTCTTTGACATACTCCCGACCTTGACATTGTCTTGTCACAGGCCCCAAAATCAATAAAACCAACTGAACATACACTGAAACCTTCAAAGTTCTAAATCTGAGTAAGCCTTCCTGCTTAATAAATGAACAATAACACTTATTGTGGTAGGTTATAAAGCTAACACAGAAGTTTAGTCTTTCTAACACTGAAGAGTACATTAGAATATGCTTCATTATAAAATATCTAACTCTATGTTGTATTTTGTGTTTTTGTTTCTGTTGATCCCAGGGCTTAAACTCAGGGCCTGGATGGTGCTTTTATGTTGAAGGCCAGTGCTCTACATACCATTTGACCTAGAAATCCATTTCCCTTGGTGGTTAATTGGAATTAATTATCGAATGACCGTTCCTACTCCAGGCTGTCTTCACACTGTAATCTTCAGATCTCAATCTCTTACCTAGCTAAGATTACATCCTTGAACAACTCTTACCTAACAATGTTTCATATTTTGTAGAATTCCAATTCTCATTGTATATTTTGTAGAATTCTAATTCTCAGCATTGTATAGATGCTCCTACTACAACATAAAAATTAAGACATACTAAAGATATTTGCAAATTATATAATGGAGGTCTGCTCATTTTGTGACAATATCTGTGCTCATTCTCATCATTCCTTTATTTACTACACCATCAGCCTTCTAAAATCAGCTTCATTTCCTGGAGAAGATTACCAATCAGTCCAGCCAATATCCACCCAGAGGGTTTTAAAACAAGCTTTAAGGAAGGAAGATAACATGAAGTGGTGACTACAGAATTTCTATGGAGAACTAGAAGGTTATCAAATTATATCTAACATCTTTCACATTTCTACCTTCCTTCTCATAATTAGGAAAGCATTGACTAACACTATAAATGTATTGCATTTAGAACTTAAGGATCAATTTTTTTCCAACCTGAAGCCTTCTTTTCCATGATTTTTGAAATAAACTTTTGGGAGATTTTTTTTTATTGTGATCCGATTCCATCCAAAACAAAGCCATGTATATCAAGAAAGCCAATGTTTTCAGCTCAAGAGTACTAAATTTAAGAGGGAGAAAATTAAGGTTAACTATATATGTTAAGCACAAATATAGGCAATATCAAGACATTTTGAAATTGTATAGCTTAGTGGATAAAGTGGCTCAAACCTGTAATGTTATCTACTTGGGCATCAACAATTAGAGAATTCCAGTTCCAGGGAAGCCTAGACAAAAAAAGAAGTTTCAGAAACTAACCATTTGCTGGGTGCAATGTTTTATGCTTGTTTTAGTAGGACTGCAGTCCAATCCGGCCCAGGCATAGTGATACTACCTC
Source organism: Dipodomys spectabilis (assembly GCF_019054845.1). Taxonomy (NCBI): domain Eukaryota; kingdom Metazoa; phylum Chordata; class Mammalia; order Rodentia; family Heteromyidae; genus Dipodomys; species Dipodomys spectabilis. The sequence goes on along the minus strand of NW_024872470.1, from coordinate 19,219 downwards.
AAAATAAGCAATCCATCTACAATCTGCAGGTATGGCATTAATGGAGATGCTATTTCACAAGTATAGTGTTTTAGGTTCAATCCTCCAATACCACTAGGAATTTAAGTGTGTGCCACCAGACAGGGGAATAGAATTTCAACATGTGTATCTGGAAGGAGTTACATCATCCAATACATTTGAAATTTTTTCTTTAACTTAGTGTGATATATCATTTGGATATTATTTCATAGAAGATAATAACTTAAGGACAAGCTTATAACATGTGAATATGTGAATGAATAATTATACTGATGGCAAAGTGAAGTAAGATTGTTTAGTGGCTCTTGAATCACATCACAGGTAACCATGTAAGCATGGTAAAGCCTTTCGAAGGCCCTTATGAAGTATTTGAACAATCTCTGATGAGTTAATTGCTTTCAGAAACATTCGTTTGAGCCAACAAATACAGATCTCCTTTGATTTTAATTACGGTCTGCTAGTAGACTCTCACAGACGAAAAAATCAGAGGATGTTAATTTCTCTGATAAAATACAAAATAAAAATTTTATAATTAATATAACATGAAGACTGTAATATTAAATGAATATCAATAATAATAAATTAATAAATATTAATAGCACTCTTATTACTAGTATTCATATTCTATAATATATTGACATCCTTTGGTTACCTCAAATTTTTGAATATTTATAACTAAATGTAAATTGTTTGCAAATAGTTATTTGATGATGTTAAAAATGAGAAAAAGATTTGTATACATATTTACTAAAGATGCAAACAGGTTCACCTGTTTTTTTCTGATCCTTCTTTTGTTGGTTTCATTCATGCATGCGGAACAGGCAGAGAAAGGAAAATTGCAAACTTGCATTTACTAGGGTTAATTACATGAAGTTTATTTTGGGCTAAATAGCAGATTTTATAAATTAAATTGTTTTTGTCCCTTCCTTCCTCCCTTCCTTCCTTTGTTCCTTCATTCCTTCCTTTTTTCCTTCCTTCCTTCTTTCTTCTTTCCTTCCTCGTTCCCTCCATCCGTACCTATCTCTCTTTCTCTCTTTTCTTTCTTTCTCTTGTTTCTTTCTCTTTTTCTTTCTTTCATTTTCTTCTATTCTTCCTTTCTTTTTTTACTCAGAATATTTCTTATTTTTGGGGGGAGGTCCGGTCGTGGGGCCTGAACTCTGGGCCTGGGCGCTGTCCCTCAGCTCTTCAGCTCAAGGCTAGCGCTCTACCACTTGAGCCACAGCGCCACTTCCGGCTTTTTCTTTTTGCTTATGTGGTGCTGAGGAATTGAACCCAGGGCCTCAGGCATGCAAGGCAAGCACTCTACCACTGAGCCACCTTCCCAGCCGCCCCTCAGAATATTTCTTATGGCTACAGCAATAATACCAACTATTGTACAACAAGATGTTATGAGTAATTATAAATATACTTGATTAATTTTAATTTTAATAACCTATGTTTAATCTAAGAAAAATTTTACTAAAAGCAACCCACCAAAGTTGCAGGATATGTAAAAAATACTACTGTTCATGATATTGTTTATTTCTTGAAAATAAAATAAGAATTTAGACATAATATTGTGTGTGTGAGTGTGTGTGTGTTGTTCTTGTGATTTGAACTCAAGACCTATCCCTGGGTTGGGAAGGTGGCTCAGTGCTAGAATGCATGCCTTCCACACATGAGGCCCTGGGTACGATTCCTCAGCACCACATAAGCAGAAAAATTCGGAAGTGGCTCACGTGGTAGATTGCTAGCCTTGAGATGAAAAGCTGAGGGACAGCACCCAGGACCAGATTTCAGGCCCCACAACCGACAAGAAAAACCAAGACCTATCCCTTAGTTGTTTTTTTCCCCCCTCAAGGATATTGCTCTAATATTTGAGTCACAACTCCACTTCTGGCTTTGTGTGTGTGTTGTGATGAGTGTTTATGATTAATTGAGATGCGTCTCACAAACTTTCTTCCCAAGGCTGGCTTTTAAAAAATTATTTTTAATTAAATAATTATTCTTATTGTGAAAATACCGTACAGAGGGGTTACAATTACATGGGCAAGGTAATGAGTACGTTTCTTATCAAGCATTGTTGCCTTCTCCTTTGTTTCCTCTTCCAACCCATCCCGTTTCACACCGCCCCCCATCCCCCCGGGGCTAAAGTTTGTAAAGTTTGTTTTTTGACATAACGATTTTTACATCTTATCATTGCAATGGGTCGACCTGTATCCCTATTTAAACGGTTTATTTTTGCTCTTCCCCTCCACAAATTATACCATCATCAAATACAGTGAAAGCAGGGGATATACCGTGGGGGTGGGACATGTCTGAAACAAGCAGAAAAGGTCAGATATGTTGATGTTAGGTGAAATGAACCTCAAGATAAGTATTCAAATGTTTTTTTTTTCTTTCTTGTGATTGTTTCTAACATATTTATAAGATATTTTCTTTGTTGCCAAGTCTGACTTTGAACCCCAGCTTCCTGAGTAGTGAGGATTACAAGCTTGAGATATTCATATTCAGCACACATATAATACATTTAACAAAAAAATAAATTTCTTATTCTTTGAATTCTAGAGGCTCAATTTAAGAAATTAACATTTAGATATTTATTTAGTTATTAAACCTGAACCTGCAGTGTGAAAAAAAGTTTTCATTTTTATGAAAAAATATATACTCGAAGATTTAAATGACAGAATCTTTGCACAAATTGAAGTACTCTAAATTCAAAAGCAACAACGGGATCGTTAAACAAATTTCTCATGTAAACTAAAAGCAATAGGCTCTGTCAGGGTGAATTAAGCAATTTTTCATTAAGGATTATCTACTGTGGTCACATGATTTTCTCTTCTTTTAAACTTAATCTTTTTGAAATAAAATATAGATCCATACTTTTTTGAATATATAAAAATCTTAGTTACTGCTCATGTGTTTCTGAGGTTTGATTACCAAGACACTTCAGCAAAACACTGAATTTCGTGTATTTTATGTTAACAGTGATTTTTAGACATTGAATCAATCTCAATATGAGATAAAGCAAGATATTCCATGACTTATCCGTTTATCCTATAGACTTGAATATAACATATTTTTGAATGTTAGGAAATTCATATTATACCTACTCTATAAAATAATTAAGAAATTAATGATTGTAATAGTATTTATTTTTCCTTCAACTAGAAAGAACTTCATTAGATGACAAAATCTTGAATGAAAATGTCATAAAATTATGAAAAATTCAAGTCATTATGAGTTAGATGAAGTAGTCACTTTTTAGGTCATAAAATGAAATATCTTGAAGCTTCCTTATCTGTTAAATGTATTTGCACTCAAAATATCGCTCCAGCAATTTTATAACCAAAACACCTCCATGCCAAATAGCTTCTCTGATTAATTCAAGTAAATATTTAGGAACAGAAGTTATCACAATGTATAGGAATATCTACCCACCACTCTAGAAATTAAATCTGAAATCTTAAAGGATTGAGATTAATAATTAACTTTCACTATGTTTCCATAAAGAGGTGAACCCTTTCAAGTCAGCATAGTTGTAGAGATTTGGTCACCGAGAACTTGTAGTCAAAAAGTATGTTAAGGTCAAGTCCTTTCCTCCTCTTCCTTCTTTTTCTTCTCTGTCTCCTTTTCCTTCTCCTTTTCATTCTCCCTCTCCCTCTTTCCATCCTTTAGTTTCTCCCTCTCCCTCTCCCTCTCACTTCTTTTTTTTGGGGGGGGGGGTCCGGTCATGGGGCCTGAACTCTGGGCCTGGGCGCTGTCCCTCAGCTCTTCAGCTCAAGGCTAGCGCTCTACCACTTGAGCCACAGCACCACTTCCGGCTTTTTTCTTTTTGCTTATGTGGTGCTGAGGAATCGAATCCAGGGCCTCGAGCATGCAAGGCAAGCGCTCTACCACTGAGCCACCTTCCCAGCCCCCTGTCACTTCTTTTTTACTTCCTGGATTCCATGAATACTCATACTCCATCACGTGTTCCTGACATGGGGTACTGTGCCACCACCAACCCAAAACAATTAAGAAACATAAACTGAAATGTATAAAATCAGAAGCCAAGATTAATCTTTCCCCCTTTTAAGTGAATTTTATAAAGTATTTTGTCATGTTAATAGGAGACTATCACAGCATGCTCTCATTTATTATAAGTGATAAGATTTACTAGAAAAAAAAATTTGACCAACATCTCCCTAATGAAATGATTGATTAAATTAATATTATATTAGGAAAAATCTACTTTAAAATATCAGATATACTTCAATAAGTGGCAAAAAAAATCACATCTACACTTTGCTATGACAAAACAGCAGAATTCAATCTGTTCCTCAAGGAAATTGACCTATAATTGGCAGTATTGTCAATTTCATAAATGTTAGAAGACTATAGAAAAAATTTCAACTCAAACTGCATGATATAAAATTTACTTTGTCCCCTGTATACTATTTCTAGTTCCCAAAATGACTTGTATTTTATCACATTTTTAATTAACTTTAAGTAGTCTTATGGGAGTTATTGCTGTTTGACAAAGCAGTTTATGAATAGTGTTTAGTGAGGTTTTTTTTTGTTTGTTTGTTTACTTTTTTGTCTTCAGAGGTTTGAACGCTGGGCTGGGAGCTGTCCCTGAACTTCTTTGGATGAATGCTAGAACTCTATCACTTGAGACATAGCAGCACTTTCAGATGTTTCTGAGATTTAATTGGTGATAATAATCTCACAGTCTTTCCTGCCTGGGCCGTAATCAAACCTCAATCCTCAGCCTCCTGATTATCTAGAATTACAGGCGCGAGCCACTAGTGCCCGGCTTAATACAAAGGAACTTTTTTTGGCTAGTCTCAGGGCTTGAACTCAGGGCCTTGTCAATGTCCTTAAGCTTCTTTTCCTCACGCTAGTACTCTGATTTGTGTCATAGTGCCAATTCCAGCTTTTTTGTTTATGTAGTACTGAGGAATCAAACACCGGGCTTCACACATTCAAAGCAAGCAGTTTATCATTAAGACAAATTCCATGGTCAATACAACGCATATTGATCATCATTATCACTCATCCTTCTCAATCCTATCTCATCCCTCAACTTACATAATTTTGTAGAATATTCACTGACTCGCAATGTCATGTATGGTCACTAAGAGAATATATCACAGATCACATTTTATTGATAATCATATTCATCAATGCACTAAAGTTATGCATTATATAATTCTGTGATTTTAAATTGTAAATTTTTACACAGATTCACCGACTACTATTCTAAAATTTTTCCTAAGGATAATGCAAATGCAATCTGTGATCCTTCAATAAAGTACAATGATTCTTAGAATGTTAAAGATTTGGAGTAAGAACATCACTTTCAGTTCTAGAACATTTTATCATCACTATCCTCTCAAAATACTCCAATATTTATTAGTAAACACTTCCTGTCATTATTTCAACCTACCCTCCCTTTAGCAGATATTATTTCATATTCTACCTCTACAGATGTGCCAATTTTAAAAAGCTCATATAATTAGAAAATGCAGTCTATTTTATCTATTTCTCCCATGTAATGTTACTATTTCCAAAGTAAGTCCATCTAAATTTTTCTCATAGATAGAGCATATTGTTTTGTATGCATGTATATAATGGTATTATATCCTCAATGGGCATTTAAATATTTTATTATATGTTATTGTAAAAGGTTTTGCTATGTATATTCTTGTACATGTGTCTCATTGGACATATGTTGAAATATATTTTGTATATAAAATTATGATTGAAAATGCTATATCATAGAGGCAACTCTACGTGTAATATCTTAAAGTTTGCCAGTATGTTTAACAAACTGAAAATATCATTTTAAATGCCAAGCACCAATGTATAAGGATTCCAATTTGCACATAATGGTTGTGCAATGGTATCTTATTGTTTCTATTTCCACTAATCTCTATATGTATGCAATGTCGTGGTATGTTATGATACTTCCATATATTCCTTGGTTGTTATTATATTACTATAGAGATATGTATTTGGATTTTTGATAAATTATTCAGGATGGTTAAAGTTTTTCAATGGCATTAATATGCTCTTAATATATTTCTGATTCGTCTCTTTAAATAAATGTGTATGTACACACTATGTCTGTATATATACAAATACCTATATATATGTAAACATATTTAAGAATATAAAGATGTGTACATACATGTATATAAACATATTTGTATATTATTATTTTCATTTGTCTGTAAGTTATCATTTTACTTTATTTATCAAACATGTCCTTTATTGATTTTATTTTATTGTTACAATGTTGCACAGAGAAGACGGGCGCCGGTGGCTCATGCCTGTAATCCTAACTACTCAGGAGGCTGAGAACTAAGGATGGTGGTTCAAAGCCAGCCTGTGCAGTAAATGTCCATGAGACTCTTATCTCCAATAAACCACCAGAAAATGAGAAGTGGCACTATGGCTTAAGTGGTAGAGATTTAGCCTTGAGCTGAATAGCTGAGGGAGACTTCAGGCCCACGACTACCACCACCAACAACAATAAAAAGTATACTGACTCAAAAAGCAATAGTATTAAGCAGTCTTAAAGATGGGCTCAAGTCTAACATTTTAGTATTATCTTAGATAACAGCAGCATTCTAGTTCAATGAGCCATGAGCCTTCAAACTGTTGACCGAATTTCTTAATTTAGACAATCACTATAAGTATGTATTTTCTCAACTCTCTTTCTTTCATTTCACCACAGAATCTCAATTTTTCCTTTATGTCATACTTGAATACCAATGTCTTTGGAAGATATTTATTAGTTGGTGTATATTAATTGTGCAAAAAATCTTATTGAAATATTTTACACTCTCACATATTAATGAAGGGGTTGATTAACCTGTTTCTGTCTTTCTCCATTCCCATTGCCCTTTATTTTTCAACTGTTTTTTGTGAATTTCTTTGTGCTATCTTCACACATCGTCAAAATGTATTAAATTGAAAATTATAAAATGCTGAATATAAAAGCAAAAATTTAAATAAATTGAGACTTATCTTTTTTGTGGGTTGGAGGATACAATTCAGCAAAGATATAAATTGTCTCCTCCCCTTTTTTTGTTCATTCATGAGGCTTGAAATCTGGTCCTGGGCACTGTCCCTCTGTTCTTCAGTTCAAAGTGAATAATCTACTCATTGAGCAACTGTGCCACTTCTGGTTTTCTGGTGATTATTTATACATGAGAGTCTTATGGACATTCCCGTTCCAGCTGACTCTGAACTGAAATCTTCAGATCTCAGCCTCCTAGACAGCTAGAATTACAAGTATGAGCCAACAGCGCTCAGCTTCACAGTTTTATTTAAGTTTATGACAATTTCTAAAAACACCTGACCAGCACTCTGAGTCATTGAAAAAGAATAATAAACTGGAATATATTGCTCTTTCTAATATTAAAGCTGTTAGTGTAAATTTGTTATATTTGTAGAGGAAATAATACACAGCTTAATAGGTCTGTAGGGCACCAGATTAGATCCACATAAATATTATCAAGGAATATTTAATAAGGGGTAAAACCAAACATTTGTGGAATGACATTCTCTTTAATAAGGGGGATAGATTAGACAGTATTTGGGAGAATTAAAAAGTGAACATTTAGTTAAACATAACAATTTATTCAATCAGGATTTATTTATTTATTAACTTCAAACAGGATTAAAATGTGGTATATAAAACAAAAAGAGTTTTTTTAAATGTAAAGCAAAGGAAGATTTCTTGGCAATTTTGGAGATGAAATATTCTAAAATTTGGCATTAAAATTGTAAGAAAGGAAAATGATACAGTTCAACTCCATAAAAGTGTAAAACAATTTAGTCTGTGAAAGCTCATATACAAATAGTGAATAGTGGGAGCAGGTGGTTCATGTATCTCATCCTAGCTACTTCAGAGGCTGTGATTTGAGTATTGCAGTTTGAAGCCAGCCCACAAAATAAAGTTCCTGAGAATCTTATCTCTGATTGATCAGCCAAAAATGTCAGATGTGAGGCATGACTGAAATGGTAAATTAATAACAAATTGTAACAAATCTCAGGGACGCTGAGTTCAAGCCTCAAGACGATACATACATGTACAAAAGTAATAATAGTAATACTATGATGATGATGATGAAGGGTACCCATAGTCAAGGATAAAATATTTGCAACTCCTACACCTGAAGAATGCCTCAAATCTAGACTCTACATATAACTCTTAAAAACCTAATGTTAAAAAGAACATAAATTAGAAACAAGCAAAATACATCTTGTGAAACATATGCACAAGAAAATCATCATCAGTCCTCAAGTAAACGCATATTGAAACTAAAATGACATCATAAAACATGTACGCGTATTACTTCACATAATACAATAATGACCATTATAAATGGTGTCAAGAAACACAGAAACTGGATGTTCGCAAGAATGTCAAATGGGAAAGCCACTTCTGAAAATATTTTGACAGGTCCCTAGAATAGAAATATGCAACCACCCACAGAATAGTACAGGAATTGAGCTCTTTAGGCTTTGTCTCATAAAAATAAAATGTAACATTCACCCAAAGGCCAAAACACAGAGGATTATAGAAGCATTATTTCCTCTAGTCTAAGAAATGGAAATCAATTCAGGCTTTCTTCAGGTGAATGGGAAACGAATTGTGCTACATTCTCTAATAACAGAACCAAAAGGCAATTAGAGTGAACACAATACCATATTAAGACATACAATAACTGGGAATAATCTACCATAGATTTGAAGGCAATCTTAAAAACTTAATTATTGCATGATGTAGAAGTTAGAGAAAAAATGTGTTGGTTGGCAGGATGAAACAGGTTTGGGATGGGAAAAAGAGAAGTAGTGGGTTTAAGTATAAAAGGGAAACATGATACAGACTTATTTTTGGTAAAGTAATGTACCTGTAAATATTGTATATTCATATAGAGTTGATAAAATTATATTGGAATTAATATATGCACAAAGTAATTAAAGTAACTAAAGTTTGCATAAGGTACTTGTTAAATATTGTCCTACTTCTGATGAATACTAGTAATATTTAAATAAGTTGGAAAAAGTTTTCAAGTGGTTTATCTGTGTTTTTACATCTTAAAGATCCATACTAACCTCAATAGAATTTAATGACATCTAGAAAACAGAAGGCAATATTGAATGTTTGCATTGAAAACTAGTTTGAGTTCAAGCTTGAGATGCAGTATACCTTGCTAATTAGAAGATTTGGAAGACTGATATCAGGGGAAATTTTGACAAAAAAAATCGTGAGTAACTACAAAAATAAAGAAAGGTAGATATAGTGTAATTTTCCTGATATTTTGTTTGTGGAAGCCATAGGTAAGAGATCATTGCTCAAGGGAGGCTTGGCCTGAAAAATAATCTAAAATGGTTAGAGCCTTAGTAACTTCAAGCACCATATTGCCAAAGAAAAAAAGAAGAAAACAAAAAAGTTTTATGTCATTGGATACAAGAATTGAAAGTATTTTTTTTTTTTACTGTTTTAGTATTCAGGCCTCTCTAATATAAAAACATTTATTTCAAGTAATTATTGTATTACCACTATTTATTAACTTATTATTTGACCTTCTTGGAGATTGAATCCATGGCTTTTTATTTATTAGTCTAGTTCTACAACTGAGCTGTACCCCAGCTCTCTTGTACAGTTTTGTAAATTGTCTATGAATTCTTCAATAGTTAGCTATTCTACTTTCCATCTTATCTTTTCTCTCCCACATTTTCCCCTATGTATTTTAGTTTATGTGTTGAAAACTTTCCTCAATTTTATCTTCTAAACTTAGAATTTTGCTTTTGAGTTTATAGATAAGGTGGTTATTTTTATGACATCTTTAAAAATTATATACAGATATATGTATTTCATATATATGATTGATTCTTAGAGTTCATTGCAATAAGCAGCATTTATCTGGTCAGATACATATAGCTATTGAGCCATTGTGATCCTATCCTAAGAATAGCTTTCCTTGTTCTTGCCATGTGAATGCTTAGAGTGCTGTTAATTATATCCAAGTGTAATTATTTGTCTTTTACAATCTATTGGATTACTTTGTAGATTTATAGACATATCTTCTTATTAGAAATGAGGAAAACTATGCAGCATATATTTAATTGGATCTAGCTTATTTCACTTAATACCATTTTTCCCCAGTCTTTCCATTTCTTCAGGCATGGAATAATGCCATTCTTTCCAGTGGAAGCACAGAATTACATCAATATAACAGAATTGAAGACCCAGAAATGAATCCACTCCTATAGGCACATAATATTTGATAATGGAGCCAGGAACACAGGATGGAAGAAAAACAGCCTTCAAAAAATTGTGCTGGTATAATTGGCTGTACACAGAAAACTGAAATTAGATCCTTATATATCCCCCTGCACCAGAATTGATTCCAAATGGATCAAAGACCTCAATGTAAGTCCAGATGCCTTAGGAATCTTACAGTTAGGGGAAACATGAGGGCTCCTTGGCACAGGTTAAAACTTCCAAAGTAAGTCTGGAAAACATTTGTCAGACTCAAAAGCCATGAGAAAAAGAGATAGTGTAACACAGATTTCTTAGGTAGCAAACTTACAGACGAGAGCCTCAGCCAATGCTAAACCCTTCCTCCCTTTTCTAACTAGGTTATTTATAGTGGGTTTACATGACTATAAGGGTTTTCTGGTAGGGATTAGTAAGAAAACAACTAATGCTAGGACAGAGATAGTATGTGAAATGTGTTGTAGCTGGAGAAAAGGAGGGATTAAGGCTGGGGTTCTAGTTCAAAGCCTTGGCTTGGTGCCAGCTAAGTAAGGTATAGCTGCACCAGGGAAGGTGGGTAAAACAGGAGTGGTTATAAACAAAATCACTGGTCTGAAGCCTCAAAATAAGGACCCTAGTCTGTGTGGACCAAACAGTCTCTAACATGAGGTTTTTATCTCAGTTAACCAGCACGATTTTAGATTTTTGCAGAGTGGGATGTGCATAGTCACAGGCAATGTCTCCTATGTCAGGTAATCCAATCTACTCTATCACATGTTACCCAATAGCCAGGTTTCATACAAATGACTACAATGTGATTGTACAAATGTGATTGCGACTTTTCCCTCTCACGAATCAAAACTATCAAATGATTTCTGTCTTCCAGGTGTTTACATATTTCTCATGATCTTTTCTACCATTTTGTCTTCATTATTGATATTCATAGTACTTTTTGTTGTTGCCTTGTGTGTATATGCCATTTTTAGGGCTTGAACTCCATGTTTAATGGTCTCTCGTAATTTTTACTCATGGTGGATGACACTCTATCCTTGAGCCGCATCCTCACCTGCTTCTTGCTTGATAATTGGAGATAATTTTTCACATTTTTGTCAGTTTGGACTGACATTGAACTAAAATTATCAGGTCTCACCCTCCTGAGTTCTAGGATTGTACACATGAATGGCTAACACCAGTCTTTGCTTTACTATTATTTTAATTATGTGATAAAGGAAAGTAGAAGTATATTTGTGTTAAGGGTGCAATTTTAAAATAAAAGTTTGAATCAACTTGATATAATATAACTTATCACTTTTAACAGTTAAATCAATGAATATTACATATTCCCACAGAAATTTAATTGAAAACAAAAGGCATAACTGTTTTCTTAAAGCAATTAATGGAACCATGAATTACTTTCACTTTACAATTCATGTTTTAGATAACTTTAATTAGCAGACTTCCATGAGTAAAAGTAAATATATTAATTGTATACCACAAGAAGGAAAGTGATTACAGTTAAGGACAGATATATCATTACAGCCAGAAGATACGTTTTTGAGCATTCTCACTAAAAGGAATGTTACATGCAGAAAAAATGGATATGATGTATTTTATCATTACACAACATATATATGAATGGGATTGCTACTCAATAATTTATAAGTAATTATGTAGGTAGGACCCTTGTCGGTTGTATGGCTAGTGAAGATCTTCTCCCAATCCGTATGCTTTCTGTTGATCTTGCCAGCTATGTCGTTTGCCATGCAGAAGCTCTGCAATTACATGCAATTCCATTTGTACAACCTTCTTTGATTTGTTGTGTTTCTGGGTCTCTATTAAGGAAATTTTGGCCTGTGCCAAGGAGACCTAGGATTTCTTCTATTCCATCCTGTAATGTTTTCAGAACGTCTGCTTTGAATCCGAGGTCTTTGATTCATTTGGAGTTGATTCTGGTGCAGGATGATATATAAGGATCTAGCTTTAGTTTTCTACAAGTAGTTAACTAATTTTGCCAGCAGCATTTACTGAAGAGGCTGTCTTCTTCCATTCTATTTTTTAGCTGCCTTACCGAAGATTAGATGGCTATAGGTCTTTAGATTCATTTCTGGGTTTTCAATTCTTTTCCATTGGTCCTGGGATCTCTTCTTGTGCCAGTACCAAGCTGTTTTGATTGCTATGGCTTTCTAGTAGAGTTTGAAATTTGTTATTGATATTTCTCCAGCACTGTTCTTTCAGTTAAGGATCATTTTTGCTATTCGGGGTCTTTTATTATTCCATATGAATTTTTGTACTACCATTCCTATTTCCTTGAAGGATGAGGTTGGACTATTGATAGGTATATCACATTGAATTTGTAGATAGCCTTGGGAAGTATTGACATTTTCAGGATTTTGATCTTTCCAATCCAGTAGCATTGGAGTTATTGCCACTTTCTTAGTTCTGTTTTGGTTTCCTTTTTCATGTTTTTAAAGTTTTCATCTTAGAGGTCCTTCACTTTTTGGTTAATTCCTAGGTATTTTATATTTTTGTGAGACTATTCTGAATGGAGTTGCTTTCCTGATTTCAGCTACACTTTTCTCATTGTTGGCATACAGAAAAGCTATTTATTTTTGATGGTTAATTTTATCCCCTGCTACTTTGCCAAAGTTTTGAATCACCTTGAGTAAATTGGGAGTGAAGTCTGTGGGATTCTTTAAATTCAAGATCAAGTCATCTGCAAAGAGGGAGAGTCTTACTTCTTCTTTCCCTATTTTCATCGCCTTTATGTTTACATCTTGTCTTACTGCTGTAGCTAAGCATTCTAATACTACATTTAAGAGCAGTGGGGAGATTGGATATCCTTATCTCCTTCCTGAGTTTAGAGGAAATTACTTTAGTTTTTCACCATTGAGTATAATATTGGCTATAGGTTTGACATATGCAACCTTTATTGTATTGAGGACGGTTCCATGGATTCATAATTTTTCCAGAACATTCATCATAAAGGCATGTTGGATCTTGTCAAATGCTTTTTCTGCATCGATTGAGATAACCATGTGGTTCTTATCCTTGCTCTTGTTGATGTGATGAATTATGTTAATTGATTTGCATATATTGAACCAGCTTTGCATCCCTGAAATGAATCCTGTTTGATGGTGGTGTATGATTTTTGATTGAATTGGTGAAGTCGATAGGGCAAAATTCTGTTGAGAAGTTTTGCATCAATATTCATCAAAGATATTGGTCTATAGTTCCCTTTATTTAATGAGTCCCTGCCTGGTTTTGGGATGAAGGTAATTATAGCTTCATAGAATGAATTTGGTAGTGAATTTTCTCTTTCAATTTCATTGAAGAGTTAAAGGAGTATTGGTGTAAGTTCTGCTTTGAAAGCCTTGTACAATTCTGCTCTAAAACAATCTGGTCCTGGGCTTTTCTTAGATGGGAGGTTACTTATTGCTGTTTCTATTTCATTGCTTGATATGGGCCTGTTAAGATGGTTTAACTCATCTAGATTTAGTTTCTGCATGTTGATATTTGCTAGGAAGAGGTCCATTTCTTCCAGGTTCTCAAACTTATTAGCATAAAGTTTTGAGAAGTATTCCCTTATAATGTTCTGAATCTTGGTTGTTTCTGTGGTGATGTTTGCATTCTCTTCTCTGAGTTTATTTATTTGGGTGTGCCCTCTTCTTTTTCTGATAAGAATTGCTAAGATTCTGTGAATTTTGTTAATTTTTTCGAAGAACAAACTCTTTGTTTTGTTCATTCTTTTTATGGTTTTTCTATTCTAATTCATTCAATTTTAATTATTTCTTTCTGTCTACTGGGTTGTGGTTTATCTTGTTGCTCTTTTTCAAGGAGGCTCAGCTGTCTCATTAAATTGTTAGATCTCACCTAATTTGTTGATAGAGGAACTCAGAGCTATAAACTTGCCTCAGAGTACTGCCTTTGCTGTGTCCCAGAGGAGCTGGTAGTTTGTGTGATCATCTTTGTTGAATATCATGAACACTTGAATTTCATTTCTAATCTCTTCCATGACCAACTGGTGGTTTAACAGTGTGCTGTTCAGCCTCCATGTGTTACTGGACTTTCTTTGATGGCTTTTGCTGTTGAGTTCTAATATTATTCCATTGTGGTCTGAGAGAATGCAAGGTACAACTTCAATGTTTCTAAATTTGGACAAGTTTGCTTTGTGACCTAAAATGTAGTCTATTTTGGAATATGTTCCATGTGCTGCTGAGAAATACGTGTATTATGATGTTGCTGGGTAAAATATTTGGTAAATGTCTGTTAAATCTAGTTGATCTATACAGTTGTTTAGGTCTGTGGTTTCTCTATTGAGTTTTTGCCAAGTGGATATGGTGTGTTAAAATCCCCAACAATTAATATCTGTGGATTTATATGAGATTTGAGAGAAAATAGTCTTCCCTGGACAAATTTGTGTGCTCCGTTGCTTGGCGAATAGAGATTTAGAATTGCAATATCATCCTGAAGGAGAGATCCCTTAATAAGTATGTAGCGACCTTCTTTATCTTTTCTAACTAATTTTAATTTAAAGTCCATTTCAACTGATATTATTATTGCAACTTTTGCCTGTTTATGGGGGCCATTTTCTTGGTAGATTTTGTTCCAGCCTTTTACTTTCAAAATGTGTTTGTTTTTATGGGAAAGTTGTGACTCCTGAAGGCAGCAGAATGAATGATCTTGGTTTTTAATCCAAATTGAGTCTATGTATTTTAATTGGATATTTAAGCCCTTTAAAGTTAAGAGATAGGACGGAGAGATATTTGGGTATTCCTGCCATTTTATCCACCTTTTTGGGGGCTCGGCAACTGAGTTCTTCCTATCGTTCTTGGATTCTCAGTTTGTGTGCACTTTCTTGGCCTTTATTGTAGTCTTGTTGGTTTTCTATGTGTAGGACATCTTTAAGTATCTTTTTAGGGCTGTTTTGGTAGAGATATATTGTTTCAATTTGTCTTTGCTATGGAAGGTTTTTATTTGACCTTTGGTTTTGAAGGACGGTTTAGCTGGGTACAGTATTCTTGGTTGATACTTGTTTGTCTTTAGGGCATGGCATACATCATTCCAGGTGTTTCTTGCTTTAATTGTCTCTGCTGAGAAATCTTAGGTGATTCTAATTGGTTTCCCTTTATAGGTGATTGATCTTTTCTCCTTGACAGCTTTCAGGATCTTTTCCTTGGTCTGAATTGATTCTATGCAGATTATAATGAGACATTGTGATGTCCTGTTGTGGTCTGGTCTATTTGGGGTTCTAAAAGCTTCTTGTATCTGAATAGGCCTATCTTTTTGTATGTTTGGGAAGTTCTCTGCTAGGATCCTGTTAAACAAATTGCCTAGATCATTAACTTCTGTCTCTAGGTTCTCCTCTACACCCATTATCCTCAGATTAGGCCATCCGATGGTGTCTTTCAAGTGTTGAATAGATTTTTCACATTTCTTGGATTTGTCTTGGATGGTTGTATGTTCATTCTCTAAAATATCTAGGCTGTCTTCAGTCCCCGAGATTCGATCTTCTGCATGGTCCAACCTACTGTCAAGACTTTCTACTTTTTTTTTAAACTTATTTTCATTCTAATTGGTCGGCTTTGATGGCTTCAAATTCTTTGTTGGTACTTTGTTCTAGATCTTGTAAGAACTTCCTTATTTCCTTAATTTGGTGTTCTGTGTTTATTCTCAAATCACTTAGTTGATTGGTTATGGTTTCCTTGTACTGCCATTCCTTCTGTTGTGCTCCATTCAGCATTCCCTTTGTAGTCTCCCTGATTTCTTTCCACTATCTGGTTATGGATTCCATGAATGCCTCCATTGATCTTTGTCTATTCTCAGTTCAAGTATTTCACTTTGATTTGCTTCCTCACGTTCATGCAATTTATCTAGTTCTCTTTGAGCGTTCTCTGCCTGCTCACACCATCCATTCCTGACTATGTTCTCTTTGTCTTTTCTCAGCCAGTTCATGCACTTCCTATCTTTTTGACTGATCTCAACCTGCTCATGCAATTCCTTTCTTTCTCTTTGAGTGTTCTCAATCTGCTCATGAAATTCCCGTATCAATCTGAATAGCTTCTTCACGTTCATGAGACTACTGTATTGATCTTTGGTTTGCCTCCTCTCTCTCCCTATCATGCTCACACTGAGACCTGTGCAGCTTTTCACTATTTTCATTTACACTATCTATCTATAGCATTTGTAGAGCTTTTGGGGAACTCTCCTCTGCATTATTCATTATGATTTCTGTCCCCTGATTGTCATTAGTGGGAGTTGAGATCCCCAGACTTGCCATTTTTCTTGTGTTTTTCTGGCTTCTTCTGCCCATTTGGGATGAGAATAACACCAGTTTTTTGGTGGAACACTATTTTAAGGTTAGCATCAACCAAAGCCCATAATTCCACAATCAAAAATCTGCAAATACAATCTAGTTCAAGAGATACAATCTATTCAACATCACACAAACATGTCTTAATGGCCTAAGAACAAGAAAGGAGAATTTGGCAAACAGAAATTATTATGTTTAGGAAGAATGTGGGGTAAAATAGGCTTAGAGGAATGTGGGAAGGTGAGGGAGAGTGGAATTAACCAAGTACTAATCTCAGAGAGGGAAATATATTGGACAGAATGATAGCAGAGAGAGAAAATAGAAAAAAGAAAAAGTAAAAAAGAATAAGAAGAAGAAAGAAGAAAAATAAAAAAGACAAGAAAAAAAGGAAAAACAAAAATTAAAAATTAAACACTGAAACCCTTAAAAACTGCAAGTTTGAAGATGTAATATCCAGAGAAGAATGGGGATTGGATGAGAGGAGGGGAGGGATAGAAAGAAGACATGAAACACTAGAAAAATAAAAATGTTTAAAATATTATGTGGGTATAAGTAGGTAATACTGTTATTAAGGAATTGAAGTCTAAGAGGTTTTGAATTGAATAATAAATTTCTGGTTTAAGTGTGTACACGTTGGGGGATAAGATCTAATAATCGACGATGGGTATATCTGAGGATGAGCAGAACAGCAATTAAGTCATGCAGAAAAGGACAAAAGAGAAGAAGTGAAAAGAATGAGAAAAGAAAGAAAGAGAAAAAAGGATTAATTGGTTAGTAGAGATAATAAAAAAGCACACATAGATATATACCTAAAATAAAAGTTATATGAGGAAGAAAAGAAAAAATAATAGAAAACAAAAATTTAAAAAAAGAATTAAAAGTTAAATATAAAAAAATTAAAAATAAGGTACAAAAAAAGAAAGTTCTTTGATTTTTATTTTTTTGGGGGGGAATGGGAAGATTCTGTATCTCCCTTGTGTCCATACACAGTCTCGTGGTGGAGAGTCTGATCTTCTTGTGGTGTTTGGTTTTCCTGTGGCTTGATTGGTTACTTAAGTCAGTTTGTTTGTGCAAGCAGAATAATGTTCTGCTTTACCTAGGATTTTTTGATCCTCCTGCCAGCCTACTTCAGTGGGAGGGAGATCTGTTTTGAGGTTCACAAAAGAGGGAGTTGGCTGTTTCCTCTAGTTTGGAGATGCTGTGATGAGGCTAGGTTCTGGGTTGAGTTGAGGCCTTTCAGCAAACAGTAGCTTTTCCCTGAGGGGCTAGCTTCTGAGACACTCACAAAGGCCAGCCTGGAGCCATTCTCAGGGTTTATGTTTACTGAATTTCAGTTGATTGTCTAGGCTGCTGTAGGGACTGGCAGTCTCTGGCTCAGTTTACCCAGTGAAGAAAACCACTCCTGGGGGCGTATTTTGCTCTGCCTTTGTTGGGTGAGTTTTCCCTGTTGAACCCTGTTGAGTTGAGCCTGACAGGTCTGGGCAGATTCCTGTGACATACTAAATGACCCTTTTGTTATCTTCCAAAGCCTGAGTTGGAGATAGCAGCTCAGCCGGGCATTTGTCAATATCAAAAACTGGAGATCTCTGGTAGATGGGGGTGGATGGGTGGCCTTCCCTCCTCTCTTCCCTGACAAGGAGTGAGGATGTCAGGCTTCTACTCATGCTGCCGGAGTGTTGGTTCCTGGGTCATCTCTGGTCTGCGATCTGCAGGATGAAGATATCTGCTCCTTGTCAGTTCTTGCTGGTGTTGAGTAGAATGCGTCGGCCTGCTATGTCTGGCGCCTTTGTCCCGGAGTCTCTGTGTTGCAGGTATGGCAGCTATGGCCGCCTCTGCCGCCGCCACCACTTCAGCCATGGCTGCAGGCAAGTGCTCAGATCTGTCTCCTTGCCTGGATTTTCCTTCTCTGGCCAAACTCTCTGTACTGAGATGCCACAATTGGTGTATTTCTCTAGCCTAGGACTGTCCACTGGAACACTAAAACTGCTTTCTATGCGAGAGCTTGTCCTCTGCAATCTTCCTGCCACTCTGTTTTAGGAATCTTCCTTGGCTTTCTAACGTTAACCCTTCTACCCTAAAATTGATATGCCCTCCAACCTTGTCAGAGGTTTCATCTCATTGGAGCAGAAAAGTATAAGCCATAATCATTGTTTGGAACAACTGTAACATTTTACATATATTTCACTTAATTTAAGAACCAAAACATTGAAGTCATATTAATAGCAAATGTCTTCTGAGCTTATCAGTCTCTTAATAGATGGTAATCTTTAATGATACATCTATTTTTTTCTTCCTAACATCTTATATCTTAGGAAAATCTTTTTGGGTAACCCTGTGTTTCCTGATTAAAAGACTGGAACAAAGGCAATAATGAAAATACCTAAGGAAAATACTTCAAAACAATTAAAAAAGAAATCACAGTCACTCCTGTTTTCACCAGTTCGAACAAGAATATACCTTAATGTATCACGTTTTTGTTGCATTCAAATAGCAATAATTTAAAAAATTAAAAGAGCAATAATTAAACCTTAGCAGTGAAGAAGGGAACAGAAAACTTTATTTGAAGACACCTTGACTTTGAAGAATTCAATATAAGTATAATGGATTTATCTTGTTTTTCTATGTAGTTGCCAAAATAATAGCTAACAACA
>NW_024872469.1:0-32433 GCF_019054845.1 Dipodomys spectabilis | reverse complement strand
TATACAAGACAGGCCATACTGACCAGCTGTTCAAAGTGTCTCATCTTTCAGTGGCTGACTTATTCTAGCTGGCATAATATCATAGTTTTTTTTTGTGTGTGGTGGTTATTTTCAGTATTTATCTATGTTATAAAATACATGAAGCCATGAGCTGGTGGCTCACACTTGTAATCCTAGCTACTAAGGAGGCTGAAATCTCAAGGCTTGCACTTCAATGAAGCCAGCCTGGGCAGGGAAGTCCATGAGACTTTTATCTCCAGTTTCCACCAGAAAACCAGAAGTGATGCTGTGGCTCAAATGGTAGAGCATTACTCTTGAGCAAAAAATCTCAAGGACAGCACTCAGGCTCTGAGTGTGAGTTCAAGCCCCAGGACAGACAGACAGACAGATACACACAAACACACACACGTGTTTTACTTTTAAAAAAATTTTTCATCCTGGTGGGTTTAAACTCAGGGTCTTGAGTTTATAGGCAGTGATTCCATCACTGAGCCATGCCTACAGTCCCTTCTTCCTCCTCCTCCTCTTCCTCCTTTTTCATTGATTGTGGGGCTTGAACTCTAGGCCTAGGCATTGTCCCTGAGCTTTGCTTTTTTTTTTTTTTTTTCCGGTCGGTCGTGGGGGTTGAACTCTGGGCTTAGGCGCTGTCCCTGCACTCTTTAGCTCACGGTGAGCACTCTACCACTTGAACCACAACAACACTTCCAGTTTTCTAGTGGTTTATTGGAGATAAGAGTCTCACAGACTTTCCTGCCCGGGCTGGCTTTGAACCGTGATCCTCAGATCTCAGCCTCCTGAGTAACTAGGATTACAGGCGTGAGCCACCGGGGCCCAGCTATCCCTGAGCTTTTCAACTCAAGGCTAGCACTCTACCACTTGAGCCACAGCACCACTTCAGCCTTTTCTGCTTATGTGGTACTGAGGAATTGAACCCAGGGCCTCATGCATGCGAGGCAAGCACTCTTCCGGTGAGTCACCTTCCCAGCCCCTCTTCTTTTTTAACACTGAATATTATACCGTATGCATCTACCACATTTTGTTTATCCAACTATAGAGGTATGTTTGGGTTGCTTCTATGTTTTGACCTTGGTTAGTGCTACTGCAGACATGGGAATTCAAATACCTGGCTCAGTGCACATCTGCATTTGTAGGAGCCATATTCCCAGTTGTCGTGAATTAGGCACAACCAGAGTATTTCTCAGCTGACAGATAGGTGAGCAGTGGTATATTCATGCAACTGCATATTTATTTTTTTGTTTTATTTATTATTTTTGGTCATGGGGCCTGAACTCTGTGCCTGGGCTCTGTCCCTCAGCTGGTGGGTGCTCTACCACTTGAGCCACAGCACCACTTCTGGCTTTTTCTGCTTATGTGGTGCTGGGGAATTGAACCCAGTGCCTCATGCATGCAAGGCAAGCACTCTACCACTGAGCCACCTTCCCAGCCTCACTGCACATGTAAAAGGGAGGAATCTGGCCCTGTGCAGGAACTCAGGTGAGTTCCAGCTGCACCCAGCAATGTGATTTCACTTGAACCATGTCATGAATGGCACTGCTGTGGCGATGCTGACCTGGTCAGCAGTAGTCAGTACTGAGGGTCTGGATGTGGCACAACCACACCAGAGCAAAAGGAGGGTTTGGGAGTCCTGGTGCTGCTTTGAATCCTTTGTGCAGCAGCGTTTACATAGCCACACATGTGTAAATGCAGATCTGCACACCAGGGACAGTCCGGTTTACAAGTAACAATTTAAAATACAGTGGTTGGAGTTCTTTAAACTTTGGACTCAAATCTCTTTAATCCAGTTAAAAATATTTCATTGGTGGCTCATGCCTGTAACTCTAGCTACTTGGGAGGCTGAGAGTGGGAGGCTCTCGATTCAAGGCCAGCCTGGGCAGGAAAATTTGTAAGACCCCTTCTGAATTCATAGCTGGACACTGTGGCCTGTGCCTGTCACCCTAAGGTACCTGGTAGACTGGTGCCAGGGGGTGGCCGTACCAGGCCAGGCAGGGCAGAAAAGTCCAAAAGATGCATCTCACCAGAAGGCCAGATGAAGAGCAGTCTGCCTGTCTTTCCAGAAACTACAGGAAGCCCAAAATATGCAGATAGCAGTCCAGGCAAATGCCAGCCAGGAAGCAAGGTCCTATCTCCAAAACATGGCCAAGCCCGGTGCTCGTGGCTTACTCTCCACGCACAGCAGAGCTACGTGTCATAGTTCTTCCTAGACCCGCTTATAAACTTACTACAATCAAAGCCCAGTAGGAACCTCCCCACCAAAAGATGCTGCAGTTGATCTCATACAGGAAAATGTGTGAAAATCATTAATTAAAACAAGAAGAGCTCGGTGCCTGTCATCCTAGCTGCTCAGGAGGCTGAAATCTGAGGGTTGCCAGCCCAGGCAAGAAAGTCTGTGGGACTCTTACATCCAATAAACTACTCAGAAAAAGTCAGAAGTGGCACTGTGGCTCAAGGGGTAGAGCACTAACCTTGAGCAAAAAGCTCAGGGCAGCACCCAGGCCCAGACAAGCCCCAGACCAACAAAAAAATAAAAAATGAAAACAACTCCAAACCCTTCAGAAGAGAAACACTTGAATAAAGTCACACCAAGAAATATAAAAATGGTATTTACCTGCCCTGCAGGAAGAGGTGGGACTAGAAGGGGACTGGAAGCTATAAAGTAGCCTGTTTGTCACAGTCCTTCAGTTGGCGTGATTCCAGGCAAGAGTGCACAGAGTGGTCACTATGGTATGGAAGAGGTCACTGAACTGTGGGTGAAGGGAGGCACAGCATTTCAGGTTATTAGGCAAAAGACTCATAAACATTGGAGGAGCTGGTGACATGGGAAGACCACCTGAGAGAGTCTTTGCTTGCAAAATCCCACTTGAAGATCCAAGATTAAAAATGTACAACGAATTGGAAGAAAACAAAATATAGGTTGCCATCACTTGAAGATGCCTTCAGGAGGCTGAGATCTGAGGATCTCGGTTCAAAGCCAGTCTGGGCAGAAAAGCCTGCAAGACTCTTATCTCCAGTTAACCACCCAAATGCAAACTCAAAACAGCAAGAAGACTTGAGTATCAAAACAGACCTTTTACATGGAAAAATAATTTAAAAGGCAAGTAACATAGCCGGGCGCCAGTGGCTCACGCCTGTAATCCTAGCTATTCAGGAGGCTGAGATCTGAGGATCGCAGTTCAAAGCCAGCCCGGGCAGGGAAGTCTTAGAGACTCTTATCTACAATAAACCATTAGAAAACCAGAAGTGGTGCTGGAGCTCAAGTGGTAGAGCTCTCACCTTGAGCTGAAGAGCGCAGGGACAGCGCCCAAGCCCAGAGTTTAAGCCCCCACGACCGACAAAAAAAAAAAAAAAAAAAGGCAAGTAACAGGCTGGAAGCATATGTGTGTAATGCACACACAAAGTATTAATACCCCAAAGCTTTAAAGGACCAGTAAGGAACTGACAAACAGCCTAAAGTGAAAGTTAACCAGTGAAGAGTCAGAACAGAGGCATGGCTCAAGTGGTAGAGCACAAGACCCTGAGTTCAAGACCCGATACCAGCATGAGTTAACTACCAGCTGGGTGCTGGTAGCTCACGCCTGTAATCCTAACTACTCTGAGGATCACAGTTCAAAGCCAATCTGGGCAGGAAAGTCCGTGAGACTCTTAACACTGACCACTAGAAAACTAAGTGGCTCAAAGTAGTAGAGTGCTAGCCTTGAGCAAAAGAGCTCAGGCCCCAAGTTCAAGCTCTATGACCAACAACAACAACAAAAGAGTTTACTTCAATGTTTAATATAAATGGAATCCTGCAACAGTGGGGTTTTTGTCACTGAGCATATTGTCGTCAAGGTTTACAAGCAGGTTTATTATCTCTGTTTAGACTGTGGCCCTAGTCATATTTGCAGTGTTTCTCTGATGCTGTTGCAGGCATCTCTCCTAGAAGATGATGGCCTTTGCATACTGCAGCGCCCTCCATTGTAAATGTGACCAACTGCAGAGGGCTTAGGGAGGGTGCTGGGGAACGGCGGGGCTGTTGGATGGCACACTGGCACACTGCAGGCCACCGTGCTGCCGTCAGTGGCAGGCTCTGAAGCGGCACTGGCCGCTGAACTGGTGCAGTCGGTACAAAAGGAAGTTAAAATGAGTTTTTAAAGCAAGGTCTAGCAGAGCGTCCTACTGGGCGGGGATCCATGGCCAACTGTCTAAGCTGTCCACCCATGCAATCAGTCCAGTTTGTGAGAAGGGTTTGGAGAATGAACTGTGGGAGGGCACAGTGTCCCCTAGAGCAGGCTGGGGCACATACCACAGCACTCACCCTGGTCACTTTTGGGGCTCTCCGGAGGTTTCCACTTGATCCATGTGTTGTTTTTTGTTTTTTTGTTTTTTTGTTTTTTTTTTTTTTGCTTATGTGGTGCAGAGGAATTGAACCCAGGGCCTCAGGCATGCAAGGCAAGCGCTCTACCACTGAGCCACCTTCCCAGCCCGATCCATGAGTTTTCTAAGAGATATGTACTGCGTAGTTAAAAAAATACCAGAAAGTTTGATTGGTAGTGTATCCTTGTAACCCTAGCACTGGGGAGGTTGAGGCAGAAAGATCCCAGTTCTAGGCCAGTCTGGGGTATATAGCTGAATACTGTCTCAAAAATCACATCCCTACGCCCAGCCAGGCACTGGTGACTCACGCCTATAATGCTAGCTACACAGGAGGCTGAATCTGAGGAACACAGTTCAAAGCCAGCCTGGGCAGGAAAGTCCTCGTGATAACCACCATAAAAACAGAAGTGGTACCAAAAAAAATCTTTCCCACCCCCAGCCAGGCACTGGTGGCTCCCACCTGTAATCCTAGCTACTCAGGAAGCCTAGATCTGAGGACCAAAGTTCAAAGCCAGTTTGGGCAGGAAAGTCTGTGAGATTATTCAATTAACTGCCAAAAACATCTGGAAGTAGAGTTGTGGCTCAAGTGGTAGAACACTAGCCATGAGCAAAAAAGGCCAGGGACAGTGCCTAGGCCAGGACTAGCACAAAAAGAGAGACAAAGAGTGAGACAGAGAAAGTTGAGTTGTGTTCAACCCAGAAACTACTACTGTGCATGCCTAAGAGAAATGACCATGTATATCCTACACACACTTGTACAGGAATGATGGCATTAACATTGTTCATAATAGCCCAAAGCCAGGCATCTACCAACTGATAGAGAAGGAAATAAGAGCTGCCTTCCTAAGAGTAGTGTTCAGCCATGAGCAGTAAAGGACCAGTGTGGGTTACAACACTAATAAGTCTCAAAAACGTGCTGAGTCTCAGAAACCAAACTCCAGTGATGACGTGTAATTGTTTCAATGACATGAGTAGAATAAACGGAGAAAAGGAAGTAGATTTGTGATGGGATTGGCCCGGGGAAGAGCAGCTGCTAGTGGCTACAGCATTTCTTTGGGGGTGATCAAAATCTAATATTTACTGATAATGGTTGCATGCCTCTAAAATGCGCTTTGCTTCATTGACTTGTGCACTTTAAATGAAGAATTGAGAGTTCAGCAAAGCCGCTATATAAAGTCATACAAACAAGCCAGGGGTAAAGATTCATTCTTATAATTTTAACACTCAGAAGGCTGAGACAGGAGGATCGTGATTTTGGAGGCCTTCCTGGGCTACATAATGAGACAGTCTCTCTCAAAAACATAAATCGTGCACACGTGTATGTGCGAAAGTGCGCACACACACACATGCCAAAGCATTCTCAGGAAAAAGCACACCTGTTTTTTTTTCTTATCTCTCCAGGCATCCACTATTCCCACTACTAGCTTTGTTGTTTGAAAAATGTGAACAGTCCACACAAGGCTCAGAGGGAACAACTTCTGCCAGTTTTGATGTGGACATTGAGAACTTCGTCAGGAAACAGGAAAAAGAAGGGAAACCCTTCTTCTGTGAGGATCCGGAAACAGATAACTTAGTAAGTAAAGTCAGTGTTTTATTTTTTAAAACTTTTGAAATCCTTTCACAAAATGTTAAGCTTCTAGTGAAGAAGTTCACTAGAGAATTGTATCATTATAAAACAAGCTCGTTTCAATGTATCAAAAACCCATGGTTCTATCTTCTGGTTTCTGTGCTTTTCTTTGGACAAGTGAGTGAAAGAATCTTCCTCTCTTGAGCCCGGTGTGGTGGCTCAAACCTATAATCCTAGGTACTCAGGAGGCTTGAGATCTAAGGATCACAGTTCAAAGCCAGCCAGGACAGGAAAGACTGTGAGACTCCTATCTCCAATAAACCACTCAGAAAACCAGAAGTAGTGCTGTGTGTGGCTCAAGTGGTAGAGTGCTCACCTTGAGCTGAAGAGCTGAGGGACAGCGCCCAGGCCGAGTTCAAACCCCAAGACCAACAACAAATAAAAAGAATCCTTGCCTCCATGCCAGCTTGTGCGGGTCCTTGTGAAGGTTCCACAGCAGGCCTGTGTGCCCACCTTTTGTTCTTGGTAGATCCCTAATCTTGGCATAAGACTTGGTGTCCTCCAAGACTTCTCAAACCTGATGCAGTACTTCCTGTGTAAGCTTACAGGCAGAGGGCCAGTGACTCCCAGGAGAGGGGTGCTGATGACAGCAGAGTTGATGTTATTAGTAGTCGTCGGTTGCTGAGGGGTAGCTTACCTCAAAATTTAGTGACTTCATACCAAGTTATTAAACTTAAGAGAAAATCTTTGTGTGAGCAGAGTTCTTAGAATTTACACTAGAAATACAATCTAGAAGAGCTGGGCTTTTGAAATTAGGAAACACTTATGGGATTGTGTGGCTGTAGGGATGGAGTAGCGCAAAGGAAAGAGACCTGCTTAGCCACAGT
Source organism: Dipodomys spectabilis (assembly GCF_019054845.1). Taxonomy (NCBI): domain Eukaryota; kingdom Metazoa; phylum Chordata; class Mammalia; order Rodentia; family Heteromyidae; genus Dipodomys; species Dipodomys spectabilis. Next base: position 25,608 of record NW_024872469.1, on the reverse strand, counting down.
GAGTTGGGGCTGGGCTGTGGCCCCATGTCTGTAGGGACAGAGTTAGTTGTAGCATGGCTGCTCTGAGGGTGGCTTTGGGCTCCGTGTTGTATGTAGACCAGATGCCCCTCAGGCCCAGAGTTGATTCAGCAGCTCTGAGACATTGTCCATGTGTGGTTTCAGATGTGGTTCCACCTCCATTGTTAGCATCCAAGGTATCTCCACCCACTAACCAAGACCCGGCACATGTGACAGTGATGATTGCTGTCCTCTGGTCTCAGCTAAACGTCCACTAACTCTTTCTAGATGGTGAAAGCAATCCAGGTCCTGCGCATTCATCTTCTTGAGCTGGAAAAGGTGAATGAACTCTGCAAAGATTTCTGCAGTCGCTACATTGCCTGTCTGAAGACAAAGATGAACAGCGAGACCCTGCTGAGCGGGGAGCCTGGGAGCCCCTACTCCCCTGTGCAGTCCCAGGTACTGTCCCCAGGGCCCGGCCTGCTTCCTGTGGTGTTGCTCCTGAGACCAGCAGCACCTTTACAGGTGCTGGGCTCACTGGATGACTGCCCCGCTGCAGTGATCCGATTCTTTGAACTTGGTCTGGTTCGGAGTGACTAGGGCCAGAGAAAATGTCTTTCTGAGCTTGGTGGGTGGGATGGAGGTGTAGAGGGAAGGGGTGGGTCTTCCGTCTACATTATAGGCCCCACCCACCCTGGCCTTGTCTATGGGGAGTGGAATAGAGTACCATTTGCTTCTTTATCTTAGTAAGTACTGAAGCACACCAACGTTTAAGTGCTGATCACTGCATTTAGCAGTCATTTTGCATCTCTTTTCCATAAGGGACCCTATTTTCTGAAAACTTGTCAGAGCGTCTGCACTGCACCTCAGGCCTTCCCTCTGTTGTGATAGCATTATGCCCTTCCTTTGAGTTTTGGACGGGATTTTTTCCCCCCTGGGACTTTGAGAGCTTCCAGCAGGGGAGCCCAGCTACCTGTCTACCCTGGATAGAAGACGATCCTTCTCTGTCAGGGATAGTTCTCCTCTTAGACCAAGTGCATAGCTTCGGGAGGGAGGCACATGGAGCATGTGCGGGAGGAAGGGGACACCGCCTAGCCAGCAGCTCAGCGGGACCAACCTGGTGATCATGGTGTGATGGGTGCCGCAGCCAGCTTGTCCTCGCATCCATGTGTGCTCTAATGTTTAGCAGGTTCAAAGCGCCATCACAGGCACCCTCAGCCCCCAGGGAATTGTGGTACCAGCCTCTGCCCTGCAGCAGGGAAATGTAACCATGGCAACGGTGGCAGGTATGACTATCATATGTCCATTTTTTCTGTAAGACTTGGCAGTAAAGAAGATCTCTTGTATTCAAATGAGTGTATAAATAGGAATTTTAAAGTTGTTACATTTGTTTGTACTTTCACAGTATTTTGTTCAATTCCAGCTCCTGATATAATTGTACTAGAATCTAGTTCTTTGAATATTTCTTATTATGAACAAATATAATATTTAAATTGTATTTTTCTTACCTAAAGTATTTTGTACAAAAAGTCTTAACATAAGGTGCTGAAAATACATAGCAAAAAATATTTGTGCTTTTCAAATAAGAATTTTGAATTATAATTTTAGCAGCAACTGAAAAAGCTAAGCTGTATCATGAATTGTTAGTTTAGCAAAAATTATAGGCCTAATTTTGTGTTATTTTTTAATTTTTATTGTAATTTTTTTTTTTTGTCAGTCGTGGGGCTTGAACTCTGGGCCTGGGCGCTCTCCCTCAGCTCTTCAGCTCAAGGCGAACGCTCTACTGCTTGAGCCACAGCGCCACTTCTGGTTTTCTAGTGGTTTTTTGGAGATAAGAGTCTCACAGACTTTCCTGCCCGGGCTGGCTTTGAATTGTGATCCTCAGATCTCAGCCTCCTGAGTAGCTAGGATTGCACATGTGAGCCACTGGCACCCAGCTATTTTTATTTTATTTTATTAAAAAAAGAGTTTTGTGGGCTGGGAAGGTGGCTCAGTGGTAGAGCGCTTGCCTTGCATGCATGAGGCCCTGGGTTCGATTCCTCAGCACCACATAAGCAAAAAGAAAAAAAAAAAAAAGAGTTTTGTCGCTGTGGGGCCTGAACTCTGGGCCTGGGCGCTGTCCCTCAGCTCTTCAGCTCAAGGCTAGCGTGCTACCACTTGAGCTATAGCACCACTTCCAGCTTTTTTTTTCTGCTTATGTGGTGCTGAGGAATCGAACCCAGAGCCTCATGCATGCAAGGCAAGCGCTCTACCACTGAGCCACCTTCCCAGCCCTAGGCCTAAGTTTAGTATTACTTGGCTAGCCAAAACCATTTCAAGAAGGGGACTGATTGCAGCACTCCTTGGCATATGTAGACTGCTACACATGAAACAAAAGCCTCTGAAGGGAGTGGACCAAGGCATGCTGGGAATGGAGCAGGATCTGCTGGCCATGGTAAAAATGTAACTGAAACCTCATATAACAGCAGAATGGGAAACCTCCCAGGAAAAAGAGCACTAGTGACCAGCCCAGTGCTACTGGCTCATGCTACTCAACAGCCTGAGATCTGAGGATCTCAGTTCAAAGCCAGCCTGGGCAGGAAAGCCCGTGAGACTCTTACCTCCAATTAACCACCAGAAAACCTGAAATGGCACTGTGCTTCAAAGTGATAGACCACTAGCCTTGAGCAAATGAGCTCAGGTTCAGCACCCAGGCCCTGAGTTCAATTCCCACAACTGACAAAAACAAAACCAGTGGTTAAAATATAACCAGAATGAAAGTATTTCTTTATCTGGAGCCATTAGCCAGTCTTTAATATGTGGTAATTGAGAGAATAGCAGAGGCAGAGGCAGGCAAAACGAAGGGGCATGAAAGTCCCCTTTGGTTCCATGGGTTAGTGAGGAGGAGAGTGAGCCTTTGGTCATTTGTCACAGAAGGTCAGTTCACAGAGTATTGTTGAAATTCCCTCCTTAAGTAGGACAAGAGCAGTTAAAGTAAGTTGTAAAGTAGCTTAGTTCTTAAACGTCTCTTCTCCCTTTTGAGGTGGCACAGTGTACCAGCCTGTCACCGTGGTCACTCCGCAAGGCCAGGTGGTCACGCAGGCCTTGTCGCCAGGGACAATTAGGATCCAGAACTCCCAGGTGAGTGCCACCTTCTGAGAGGCTCGGGGTTGGGTGGCCATGTGTGTGGCACTGAGGGACAGGCCAGGCGTGGGCACTGAGGGACAGGCCAGGCATGGGCACTGAGGGACAGGCCAGGCATGGGCCGTCCCTCTGCTTGAAGACAGTGGTGTCTCCTGGACAGTCTCCATTCAGGCTGAATCCGTTTGAATTGGTTTGTTTCTTTTCACTTCCTATCTTCCTTGCTGTTGAAAATTTGCAAATTTCAGGAAAGTCTTTTGTTGTTGTTATTGGTGGCATGGTGGTGGTGGTGGTGGTCATGGTCATGGGGCTTCAACACTAGGCCTGGGCTCTGTCCTCCAACTCCTCAGCTCAAGGCTCGTGCTCTACTATTTTGAGCCACAGCGCCACTTCCAGTTTTCTGGTGGTTCAGTGGAGATAAGAGTCCAGCCCAGGCTGGCTTTGAACCTCGATCCTCAGATCTCAGCCTCCTCAGTAGCTAGAATGATAGGCTGAGCCACGATGCCCAGCTCAGGAAAGACTTTTGCAGCCCCCAGAAGCAGCTTGTTAACCAGCTTGTGTTCATGTTCACCTGAGGTTTGAGATTCTGTCTGCTGCAGAGCAGCAGCAAGTTTTACAGCAAGACAAGGCCCAGCCTGAACCCCCAGCAGTAGGCTGGGAGAGCCGTCCCGAGCACTGGGAGCTTTCCTGGCTCTCCGCAGTGTGCCTTTTCTGTGTCTGAGGCACTTAATTTAAAGCAAACGCCAATGAGAGACCAAAGGGGATCCAGCCAGGGGTCTCAGCTCCCCTATTTCAAGTGTCTGGCCTCCATAGCAGGAGAGACAGCTGTGCGAATCAACAGGGACCAGGCAGACAGATGTGTACACTGTGCCCTGTCCTTTCCCCATCCTTTGGGGTGGAGTAAGGACATTGGGCCTGCGAGGCTGCAGGATCCCTTTAAATTCTGGAGCCACAAACACGTTCTGTTTTTTTTGTTTGTTTGGTTGGTTGTTTTTTTTTACTTTGAGCTAGTTTTAAATGAGAAAGACAAGGCGTGGATTCTCGTTGGGGAGCGTTGGTTTGGGTTCTGTCAGGCCTGGCTGGTGTGCAGCATGTGTCTGGGTCCGTCCTTCTGTGGATGGCTGCAGCTGCCCTGGACGCGAGCGCAGAGCTGAGTGCGTCTGTGCTCCACTGCCTCCTGTGGTCTCCCGGGAGCGTAGGGAAGCAGTCAGACCCCAGCAAGGCCACCCCTTCATCCTCCTGAGGGGGAGACACCACACCAGGCCCTTGCTGCAGGAAACAGTCATTGTCCCGGCACTGATGGACCCAGTGGGTTCGTGCTCCAAAAGCTGAGTGACCAGAACCACGAGCTCCTGTCTTTTACACCCCTTTTCCTTTATCTAGCCCGTGTTTACATAGTGTTTCATCGGGTCAAGGACGCAGGCCTGGCTGCCTGTGTGCTGCCTGGCCCGCAGGGCTTAGCCCTGTCCGCGTTTTGCTGTAGCCCAGCCCCTCTCTGGGCCTCACGTCACGCCAGCCCGCCCTCTTCCATTTTAAACGCCAGTGACCACACAGCCGTCTAGTTGCAGAATAATTTCCTAGTGTCACATTAGAGGAAACATTTTCAAGTCAAATATCTTATCAGAATCTTACTTGTCTTGTTTAGGAAGGATGTTTTCTACTTAACTGAATTTTCTTTCTTTCTTTTTTTTTTTGGTTGGTCGTGGGGCTTGAACTCTGGGCCTGGGTGCTGTCCCTCAGCTCTTCAGCTCAAGGCAAGCACTCTACCACTTGAGCTACAGCGCCACTTCCGGTTTTCTGGTGGTTTATTGGAGATAGGAGTCTCATGGTCTCTCCTGCCCTGGCTGGCTTTGAACCGAGATCCTCAGATCTCAGCCTCCTGAGTAGCTAGGATTACAGGCATGAGCCACTAGCGCCCGGCTTTAACTGCATTTTCTTAGAAATGAAGTTTGCTATTTAAATAGAAAAGCTATAAAATGGTACTCCAGTTGGAGCACCTTCGTACCTGGACCTGTGTGGCCTGCGTGATAGATAACCCCAGCTCCCTCAGCTGGACACCAGGGCAGGAGAGTCTGTGAGACTCACCTTCAGTTAGCCACCGAAAAGCCAGAGTTGTACCTCAAGTGGTACAGTGCTAGCCTTGAGTATTAACACTCAGGGAAGCTCCCAGTTCCTGAGTTCAATTCCCAAGACTGGCACAAAAACAACCCATCAGGATAGGTGGTAGTCATGGCCTTGTTCCAACACTGCTCTGTCCCACAGGGCTCCCTGCCTTGTGGCTCAGGCAGGCGGACATCCTGGGCTTGTAGAAGGTGATGGCGGTGCACCCGGCAGCCCCCAGGAGGGCGTGAGTCACCGTTGTATGGGACGCGTTGCCCTCCCCTGCAGGCCTTGCCTGCCTGAGGGCCTTCACCAAGAAGCCTTCGTCCGTGGCCCGCACAAGCCCACTTAGCAATGGCTGTGCAGAGTGCCGTTATGGGGAGGGCCTCTGCCCGCCACTTTCTTGTGCTCCTGTGACTTGGTGCCGATTTTATTCCCCTCTTCTTTTTTTGTTGCTGGTAGGACTTGAACTCTGGGCCTGGGTGCTGTCCCTCAGCTCTTCAGCTCAAGGCGAGTGCTCTACCACTTGAGCCACAGCGCCACTTCCAGTTTTCTGAGTGGTTTATTGGAGATAAGTCTCATGGTCTTCCTGCCCAGGCTGGCTTTGAACCTCGATCCTCAGATCTCAGCCTCCTGAGTAGCTCGGCTGACAGGCGTGAGTCCCCGGTGCCCGGCTTCCCCTCTTCTCACAGGCGCTTTGAATGTTCCTCTCAGGTCCGCGTCTGTCACAGCTCAGCTGTCATAGGATGCCGCCACAGGCTGGCAGCAGGTGCTGGCACAGCCCCGCACGTCCCCGCCAAACCGTCCAGCCCTTTTTCTCTGTTTTCCTCTGTCTCTTAACTCATCCTTTAAAATACCTTCTTTTGCCTTTGTCATGGAAGCGGGTATTTCTCTCCTGCCGCCCCCTCCAGCCTCGCCCTCCTGATGCTTGGTTGGTGTTCTGGTATTCGGTCTTAGCAGTGCCAGCACTGTTGCTGCCATGTGGCTGTCTCTGATTCCAGTGCTGTTCCACCTTGAGGCGGTGGGTCGTTTTGTTCTGTATTTGCTGGTACTGGCGGTTGCACTCCAGGCCTCCTGCTGGCCAGAAGCCCTGTCTTCAGCCCTCTTTGACTTTGTTGGTTTTAGGGCTTGCGTGTATGCCTTGGCAGTCTGTGTGGGGATCCTTGAATGCGTCACTCACAGTGAGAGACAGGTGCACACCACCACACCCAACATTTTACTGCTGGAAATGGGTTCTTGAGAAGTTTTGCCTGGGTTGACCTTAAACTATAGGATTGCAGGTGTGAGCCTGATTGATTGATTTTCCCTGTGTGTTTTTCACTGTGTTCCCGTGCTCTCTGGCGCCCAGCGGCCCCGTAGCAATTCTCCTGAGACTGTGTTCCACTGCACGGGTTCTGCTGCCTTCCCTTCTGCTCAGCTGGCCTGTTCTGCCCTGTGTCAGTCCTGGGTGCAGGGCCCTGTCCATTCCCATCACTGCTGCTGACCAGGTGCCTCAGGAAGCACTGGTGTGAGGACCTGAGCTCCCCCTGTCTGCCGACGGCCTGGCTCCAGGGCTCCAAGGCCCTGGGAGTCCATCTGAGACACACTTCTGCGAGCTCTCTGACATAGTGATGCTGTGGTGGGCCAGAGATTCTAGGAGAGAAGCAGACCGCCCTCCCTCTGTTCTCACCCTGCCCCACGCACCTGTCCCCTCTGCCTGTGCACAGCGTGTCCCTGCCAGTGGGCTTGCCGTGGGCTCCTGAGCCGGCACCAGCCCGAGTCCCCTCTCCCAGCCCAGCTCCGACGTGCCTCCTGGACGAGCCGCAGTTCCCTGAGCCGAGTCATCCCCACAGTGTGGCCTGTGCCTCTGGTGACTGGCTAAAAATGGGGGCGCCCACAACCCTGGCTTACGGCCAGTTTGCTAGAGCAGCTCCCAGAACTCGGAAGCAGTATGCCAGCTTACCGTGCCAGGTGTCTCAAGCAGCACTGGTGAGGCTGCTGTACCTTGCCAGGTGAAGGAGCTTGGAGCTCCGCCCTCCCAGGTACTCTGCCTCCAGGAAGCTTCTGGGGTCTGGGCCCTGTTCTTGGGTTGGTTATGGGGGCGTCGTGGTATAAGCATGACTGACAAACCTACTGGACACTAGTGATCACCTTAACCGTCAGCCCTTCTAAGCCTTCGGGCTGTAATCCTGCCTTGGTGTTTCCATCCTGGAGCCTCTGGGGGCAGCCAGGACAACTCAACTGTATACAGAAAGATATCACTGCCCAGAGCTGGGCTCACGCCTGTCATCCTAGCTACTCAGGAGGCTGAGATCTGAGGATTGCAGTTCAAAGCCAGCCCGGGCAGGAAAAGCTGTGAAACTCTCATCTCCAATAAACCACCAGAACACTGGAAGTGGCGCCATGGCTCAAATGGTAGAGCGTTAGTTAGCTTCAGAGCTGAGGAACAGCATTCAGACCCAGAGTTCAAGCCCCGTGACTGACCAAAAAGAAAAAAAAAGATATCACTTATCCCTGGAAGAGTCCAAGGACTTTAACAGATATGGGGCTGGAAGTGGGGATGAAGAACAAAGAGACATTGCAATGTTAGATGTGCCTCAGAAGATGAGTACCCGGGCTGGGAAGGTGGCTCAGTGGTAGAGCGCTTGCCTTGCATGCCTGAGGCCCTGGGTTCCATTCCTCAGCACCACATAAGCAGAAAAATCCAGAAGTGGCACTGGGGCTCAAGTGGTAGAGAGCTAGCCTTGAGCTGAAGAGCTGAGGGACAGCGCCCAGGCCCAGAGTTCAGGCCCCACGACCAACAACAACAACAAAAAGATGAGTCCCCATAGGTCTGGCTTGTCCACTTTTACATAAAGCCAGCCGTCACTCCGTGGGGGGGCTCCTCTCTAAAGCCACAGCTGTGTGCACGTGTCATCGCTTCCTCTCTAATGTTATCGGTCAAATGTTCAAGCTCCAGTTACAGCTGAACCAAGATCTCAGCATTCTACACCAAGATGACAGCTCGTCCAAGAACAAGAGGGGCGTCCTGCCAAAGCATGCCACCAACGTGATGCGGTCCTGGCTCTTCCAGCACATTGGGGTAAGGGGGCCAGGCTGCAGCTAGCGTGGCCCAAGGTGCCCTCTGCACGCGTGTCTTGTCCCTGCGTCCAGCAGCCCCAGGTCTATGGGTCTGGGGTTACATTGAGTGTGGGCTGAGCATGGGTCCCTAAAATGGCCTTGAAAAACTTAAGACATAAGGATCTCCTAGTGGAAAGAGAGTTAACTTAGCTCATGCTAATTGTGTGCATGTGTGGGAGAAAATCCTACCCTTCAGGTCGGATGGTGGCGTGGGGTTACTTGAGAAGTGGGCAGAGAAAAGGATGTGTTCGTGCAAAACTTCGGGAAGGAAAGCGGTGTTTCATGCTGTGTTTTCAAGGATGTCATTAAGGTTAGGGAGCGCAGTGTGTACCGAGGAGGGTCTGGGAGCATGAGCTGACTGCCCACATGGGGTCCCCGGGTAAGCAGGGACCCTGGCTCTCCTCGTGCCCCAGACTTCCCCGGAAGCTTGGTGTGGTGGCAGTGGGGACGTGTTGTAGGCAGCCTACTGCCACACGGGGAGCATCGAGAGTCCAGAGTGACCAGGCGTGTCCCGGGGGAAATGCAGTGAGGCCCAGGAGTGGGGAGGTGGGGGTGCGCAACCAGGGTGCACAGGACTGAGGACCACAGCAGGGAAAAGCATTCGGTGGTGACAGGCAGGGAGAAGGGCCGCGCTGTGGTTATGCTGGCCTGTACGCCGGCTGCAGGGCTGTGGTCTCCCCTCATTCTCCTTTCTTTGCAATGACTCGGCCTCATGGTTTTCTGAACGTATCAGGGCAGCTCTGGTTATTGTCTGCTTTTCTATGTATTTGTTTCCTGCCCAGTTGTTGTTGTTGTTTTGTGGGGTGGAAAGGGGCTTGCTGGGGATGGTGCTCAGGCCCCACCTCGTGCTGGGCCAGTGGCTTACCACTGTGCTACATCCCAGCCCGTGGTCTATGAGACGGGTCTGTCTGAGTAGCTGCCCTTCCAGCTTCTGCCTCCCAAGTGCTGGAATCACAGGCTTGCCGCACCACACCCTTGGTATTTTAGGAAGTTTTTGTTTTGTGTACGTGACAGTACTAGGACTTGAACTCAGAGCCTCATGCTCTCATTTGGCTTTTGTGTTCAAGCCTGGTGCTTTGCCACTTATGCTACACCTCCAGGTTTCTTGCTAGTGAATTGGAGATAAGGAGCTCTCAGATTTGTCTCCCTGGACTGACTTAAAACTGTGATCCTCAGATCTCAGCCTCCTGAGTAGCTAGGATTACAGGCGTGAGCCACTGGCGCCTGGCACATTGAGACTTAAAGGGCAAAAATGTATGTGCTTCTACAATGTGGAAATCAGAGCTACGTACTCCTCAGTCCTTTCAAATCACATATCCTGTTGCTAAGTTTTCAGGAACAAACTTGACTGCTGAGTAGATCTGATGCCGTTCCATCCCTCTGGTAATGTGCCGCCACTCAAATTGAGTGTTAAGCCGCATCCAGGGCAATGGGCAGATGCTGCTGTCCTGCTTTGTTGGTCCCATGTACACCCGAGTAAATGTCATCCTGGCACAGTCACCCGGGCTGGGAAAAGGACTTTTTGTGTGCTGGAGGGAGGAATGTCTGGCTATGGGCTATTTATAGTCCTTGGAATCATTCTGCATACCCACAGGACAGGCACATATGCTTCTCCTCAGCTTCCAGTGGCGAGGCTGCGGTGGTGACCATTGTGTATGGCGAGTGATGATGTTCTGAGTATCCAAATGGCCCTCAGCAGAAATATGGTTCCCCACTCCTGCTAGATAGAAGTCATTTTCCTTGGGTGCAGTTAGTTGTCATAGATAAAAGGTAACCTGACACAGGTGGTGGCTTATATATCAAGTCCTCCAGCGGTGCCCGCCACAGAGCACGCCCCACAGCCGGCCACCGAGACAGGACCGGAGCCATCCTCATCTTCACTGTGCTCTGCTAAGCATGAAAAGTTCTTGAATGTGAGAAGTGCTTCATTAAAAAAACAGATTTGCAGCCAGATCTAAAGTACAACCGGACACGATAACTTATACAGCCTACAGGACTGTCTCACACACAGGCTACAGGACTGTCTCACACACACACAGGCTACAGGACTGTCTCACACACAGGCTACAGGACTGTCTCACACACACACAGGCTACAGGACTGTCTCACACACACACAGGCTACAGGACTGTCTCACACACACAGGCTACAGGACTGTCTCTCACACACACAGGCTACAGGACTGTCTCACACACACACAGGCTACAGGACTGTCTCTCACACAGGCTACAGGACTGTCTCACACACACACAGGCTACAGGACTGTCTCACACACACACAGGCTACAGGACTGTCTCACACACAGGCTACAGGACTGTCTCACACACACACAGGCTACAGGACTGTCTCTCACACACACAGGCTACAGGACTGTCTCACACACACACAGGCTACAGGACTGTCTCTCACACACACAGGCTACAGGACTGTCTCACACACACACAGGCTACAGGACTGTCTCACACACACACAGGCTACAGGACTGTCACACACACACAGGCTACAGGACTGTCTCTCACACACACAGGCTACAGGACTGTCTCTCACACACACAGGCTACAGGACTGTCTCACACACACACAGGCTACAGGACTGTCTCACACACACACAGGCTACAGGACTGTCTCACACACACACAGGCTACAGGACTGTCTCTCACACAGGCTACAGGACTGTCTCACACACACACAGGCTACAGGACTGTCTCACACACACACAGGCTACAGGACTGTCTCTCACACACACAGGCTACAGGACTGTCTCTCACACACACAGGCTACAGGACTGTCTCACACACACACAGGCTACAGGACTGTCTCACACACACACAGGCTACAGGACTGTCTCTCACACACACAGGCTACAGGACTGTCTCACACACAGGCTACAGGACTGTCTCACACACACAGGCTACAGGACTGTCTCACACACACACAGGCTACAGGACTGTCTCACACACACACAGGCTACAGGACTGTCTCTCACACAGGCTACAGGACTGTCTCACACACACACAGGCTACAGGACTGTCTCTCACACAGGCTACAGGACTGTCTCTCACACACACAGGCTACAGGACTGTCTCTCACACACACAGGCTACAGGACTGTCTCACACACACACAGGCTACAGGACTGTCTCTCACACACACAGGCTACAGGACTGTCTCTCACACACACAGGCTACAGGACTGTCTCACACACACACAGGCTACAGGACTGTCTCACACACAGGCTACAGGACTGTCTCTCACACAGGCCACAGGACTGTCTCACACACACACAGGCTACAGGACTGTCTCTCACACACACAGGCTACAGGACTGTCTCACACACACACAGGCTACAGGACTGTCTCACACACACACAGGCTACAGGACTGTCTCACACACACACAGGCTACAGGACTGTCTCACACACACACAGGCTACAGGACTGTCTCACACACACACAGGCTACAGGACTGTCTCTCACACAGGCCACAGGACTGTCTCACACACACACAGGCTACAGGACTGTCTCTCACACAGGCTACAGGACTGTCTCTCACACACACACAGGCTACAGGACTGTCTCACACACACACAGGCTACAGGACTGTCTCACACACACACAGGCTACAGGACTGTCTCACACACAGGCTACAGGACTGTCTCACACACACACAGGCTACAGGACTGTCTCACACACACACAGGCTACAGGACTGTCTCACACACACACAGGCTACAGGACTGTCTCTCACACACACAGGCTACAGGACTGTCTCACACACAGGCTACAGGACTGTCTCACACACACAGGCCACAGGACTGTCTCTCACACACACAGGCTACAGGACTGTCTCACACACACACAGGCTACAGGACTGTCTCACACACACACAGGCTACAGGACTGTCTCTCACACACACAGGCTACAGGACTGTCTCACACACAGGCTACAGGACTGTCTCACACACACACAGGCTACAGGACTGTCTCACACACACACAGGCTACAGGACTGTCTCACACACACACAGGCTACAGGACTGTCTCTCACACACACAGGCTACAGGACTGTCTCACACACAGGCTACAGGACTGTCTCACACACACACAGGCTACAGGACTGTCTCTCACACACACAGGCTACAGGACTGTCTCTCACACAGGCCACAGGACTGTCTCACACACACACAGGCTACAGGACTGTCTCTCACACAGGCTACAGGACTGTCTCACACACACACAGGCTACAGGACTGTCTCTCACACACACACAGGCTACAGGACTGTCTCACACACACACAGGCTACAGGACTGTCTCTCACACAGGCCACAGGACTGTCTCACACACACACAGGCTACGGGACTGTCTCTCACACAGGCTACAGGACTGTCTCACAGACACAGGCTACAGGACTGTCTCACACACACAGGCTACAGGACTGTCTCACACACAGGCTACAGGACTGTCTCTCACACACACAGGCTACAGGACTGTCTCACACACACAGGCTACAGGACTGTCTCACACACACACAGGCTACAGGACTGTCTCACACACACAGGCTACAGGACTGTCTCTCACACAGGCTACAGGACTGTCTCTCACACAGGCTACAGGACTGTCTCTCACACAGGCTACAGGACTGTCTCTCACACAGGCTACAGGACTGTCTCACACACACACAGGCTACAGGACTGTCTCTCACACAGGCTACAGGACTGTCTCTCACACAGGCTACAGGACTGTCTCTCACACACACAGGCTACAGGACTGTCTCTCACACAGGCTACAGGACTGTCTCTCACACACACAGGCTACAGGACTGTCTCTCACACACACAGGCTACAGGACTGTCTCACACACACACAGGCTACAGGACTGTCTCTCACACACACAGGCTACAGGACTGTCTCACACACACACAGGCTACAGGACTGTCTCTCACACAGGCCACAGGACTGTCTCACACACACACAGGCTACAGGACTGTCTCTCACACAGGCTACAGGACTGTCTCACACACACACAGGCTACAGGACTGTCTCACACACACACAGGCTACAGGACTGTCTCACACACACACAGGCTACAGGACTGTCTCTCACACACACAGGCTACAGGACTGTCTCACACACACACAGGCTACAGGACTGTCTCTCACACACACAGGCTACAGGACTGTCTCACACACACACAGGCTACAGGACTGTCTCTCACACACACAGGCTACAGGACTGTCTCACACACACACAGGCTACAGGACTGTCTCTCACACAGGCCACAGGACTGTCTCACACACACACAGGCTACAGGACTGTCTCTCACACAGGCTACAGGACTGTCTCACACACACACAGGCTACAGGACTGTCTCACACACACACAGGCTACAGGACTGTCTCACACACACACAGGCTACAGGACTGTCTCTCACACAGGCCACAGGACTGTCTCACACACACACAGGCTACAGGACTGTCTCTCACACAGGCTACAGGACTGTCTCACACACACACAGGCTACAGGACTGTCTCTCACACACACACAGGCTACAGGACTGTCTCACACACACACAGGCTACAGGACTGTCTCACACACACACAGGCTACAGGACTGTCTCACACACAGGCTACAGGACTGTCTCACACACACACAGGCTACAGGACTGTCTCACACACACACAGGCTACAGGACTGTCTCACACACACACAGGCTACAGGACTGTCTCTCACACACACAGGCTACAGGACTGTCTCACACACAGGCTACAGGACTGTCTCACACACACAGGCCACAGGACTGTCTCTCACACACACAGGCTACAGGACTGTCTCACACACACACAGGCTACAGGACTGTCTCACACACACACAGGCTACAGGACTGTCTCTCACACACACAGGCTACAGGACTGTCTCACACACAGGCTACAGGACTGTCTCACACACACACAGGCTACAGGACTGTCTCACACACACACAGGCTACAGGACTGTCTCACACACACACAGGCTACAGGACTGTCTCTCACACACACAGGCTACAGGACTGTCTCACACACAGGCTACAGGACTGTCTCACACACACACAGGCTACAGGACTGTCTCTCACACACACAGGCTACAGGACTGTCTCTCACACAGGCCACAGGACTGTCTCACACACACACAGGCTACAGGACTGTCTCTCACACAGGCTACAGGACTGTCTCACACACACACAGGCTACAGGACTGTCTCTCACACACACACAGGCTACAGGACTGTCTCACACACACACAGGCTACAGCACTGTCTCTCACACAGGCCACAGGACTGTCTCACACACACACAGGCTACGGGACTGTCTCTCACACAGGCTACAGGACTGTCTCATAGACACAGGCTACAGGACTGTCTCACACACACAGGCTACAGGACTGTCTCACACACAGGCTACAGGACTGTCTCTCACACACACAGGCTACAGGACTGTCTCACACACACAGGCTACAGGACTGTCTCACACACACACAGGCTACAGGACTGTCTCTCACACAGGCTACAGGACTGTCTCTCACACAGGCTACAGGACTGTCTCACACACACACAGGCTACAGGACTGTCTCTCACACAGGCTACAGGACTGTCTCTCACACAGGCTACAGGACTGTCTCACACACACACAGGCTACATTACTGTCTCACACACACACAGGCTACAGGACTGTCTCACACACACACAGGCTACAGGACTGTCTCTCACACACACAGGCTACAGGACTGTCTCACACACACACAGGCTACAGGACTGTCTCACACACACACAGGCTACAGGACTGTCTCTCACACAGGCTACAGGACTGTCTCTCACACAGGCTACAGGACTGTCTCTCACACACACAGGCTACAGGACTGTCTCTCACACAGGCTACAGGACTGTCTCTCACACACACAGGCTACAGGACTGTCTCTCACACACACAGGCTACAGGACTGTCTCACACACACACAGGCTACAGGACTGTCTCTCACACACACAGGCTACAGGACTGTCTCACACACACACAGGCTACAGGACTGTCTCTCACACAGGCCACAGGACTGTCTCACACACACACAGGCTACAGGACTGTCTCTCACACAGGCTACAGGACTGTCTCACACACACACAGGCTACAGGACTGTCTCACACACACACAGGCTACAGGACTGTCTCACACACACACAGGCTACAGGACTGTCTCTCACACACACAGGCTACAGGACTGTCTCACACACACACAGGCTACAGGACTGTCTCTCACACACACAGGCTACAGGACTGTCTCACACACACACAGGCTACAGGACTGTCTCTCACACAC
Organism: Dipodomys spectabilis; assembly: GCF_019054845.1. Lineage (NCBI taxonomy): Eukaryota > Metazoa > Chordata > Mammalia > Rodentia > Heteromyidae > Dipodomys > Dipodomys spectabilis. The sequence goes on along the minus strand of NW_024872469.1, from coordinate 9,961 downwards.
ACAGGCTACAGGACTGTCTCACACACACACAGGCTACAGGACTGTCTCTCACACAGGCCACAGGACTGTCTCACACACACACAGGCTACAGGACTGTCTCTCACACAGGCTACAGGACTGTCTCACACACACACAGGCTACAGGACTGTCTCACACACACACAGGCTACAGGACTGTCTCACACACACACAGGCTACAGGACTGTCTCTCACACAGGCCACAGGACTGTCTCACACACACACAGGCTACAGGACTGTCTCTCACACAGGCTACAGGACTGTCTCACACACACACAGGCTACAGGACTCTCTCTCACACACACACAGGCTACAGGACTGTCTCACACACACACAGGCTACAGGACTGTCTCACACACACACAGGCTACAGGACTGTCTCACACACAGGCTACAGGACTGTCTCACACACACACAGGCTACAGGACTGTCTCACACACACACAGGCTACAGGACTGTCTCACACACACACAGGCTACAGGACTGTCTCTCACACACACAGGCTACAGGACTGTCTCACACACAGGCTACAGGACTGTCTCACACACACAGGCCACAGGACTGTCTCTCACACACACAGGCTACAGGACTGTCTCACACACACACAGGCTACAGGACTGTCTCACACACACACAGGCTACAGGACTGTCTCTCACACACACAGGCTACAGGACTGTCTCACACACAGGCTACAGGACTGTCTCACACACACACAGGCTACAGGACTGTCTCACACACACACAGGCTACAGGACTGTCTCACACACACACAGGCTACAGGACTGTCTCTCACACACACAGGCTACAGGACTGTCTCACACACAGGCTACAGGACTGTCTCACACACACACAGGCTACAGGACTGTCTCTCACACACACAGGCTACAGGACTGTCTCTCACACAGGCCACAGGACTGTCTCACACACACACAGGCTACAGGACTGTCTCTCACACAGGCTACAGGACTGTCTCACACACACACAGGCTACAGGACTGTCTCTCACACACACACAGGCTACAGGACTGTCTCACACACACACAGGCTACAGCACTGTCTCTCACACAGGCCACAGGACTGTCTCACACACACACAGGCTACGGGACTGTCTCTCACACAGGCTACAGGACTGTCTCATAGACACAGGCTACAGGACTGTCTCACACACACAGGCTACAGGACTGTCTCACACACAGGCTACAGGACTGTCTCTCACACACACAGGCTACAGGACTGTCTCACACACACAGGCTACAGGACTGTCTCACACACACACAGGCTACAGGACTGTCTCTCACACAGGCTACAGGACTGTCTCTCACACAGGCTACAGGACTGTCTCTCACACAGGCTACAGGACTGTCTCTCACACAGGCTACAGGACTGTCTCACACACACACAGGCTACAGGACTGTCTCTCACACAGGCTACAGGACTGTCTCTCACACAGGCTACAGGACTGTCTCACACACACACAGGCTACAGGACTGTCTCACACACACACAGGCTACAGGACTGTCTCACACACACACAGGCTACAGGACTGTCTCACACACACACAGGCTACAGGACTGTCTCACACACACACAGGCTACAGGACTGTCTCACACACACACAGGCTACAGGACTGTCTCACACACAGGCTACAGGACTGTCTCACACAGGCTACGGGACTGTCTCTCACACAGGCTACAGGACTGTCTCTCACACAGGCTACAGGACTGTCTCACACACACACAGGCTACAGGACTGTCTCTCACACACACAGGCTACAGGACTGTCTCAAACACACACAGGCTACAGGACTGTCTCACACACACACAGGCTACAGGACTGTCTCTCACACACACAGGCTACAGGACTGTCTCTCACACACACAGGCTACAGGACTGTCTCTCACACAGGCTACAGGACTGTCTCTCACACACACAGGCTATAGGACTGTCTCACACACACACAGGCTACAGGACTGTCTCACACACACACAGGCTACAGGACTGTCTCACACACACACAGGCTACAGGACTGTCTCACACACACACAGGCTACAGGACTGTCTCACACACACACAGGCTACAGGACTGTCTCTCACACAGGCTACAGGACTGTCTCTCACACAGGCTACAGGACTGTCTCACACACACACAGGCCACAGGACTGTCTCTCACACACACAGGCTACAGGACTGTCTCACACACACACAGGCTACAGGACTGTCTCACACACACACAGGCTACAGGACTGTCTCTCACACAGGCTACAGGACTGTCTCTCACACAGGCTACAGGACTGTCTCACACACACAGGCTACAGGACTGTCTCACACACACACAGGCTACAGGACTGTCTCTCACACACACAGGCTACAGGACTGTCTCACACACACACAGGCTACAGGACTGTCTCTCACACAGGCTACAGGACTGTCTCTCACACAGGCTACAGGACTGTCTCACACACACACAGGCCACAGGACTGTCTCTCACACACACAGGCTACAGGACTGTCTCACACACACACAGGCTACAGGACTGTCTCTCACACAGGCTACAGGACTGTCTCTCACACACACAGGCTACAGGACTGTCTCTCACACAGGCTACAGGACTGTCTCTCACACAGGCTACGGGACTGTCTCACACACACACAGGCTACAGGACTGTCTCTCACACACACAGGCTACAGGACTGTCTCTCACACACACAGGCTACAGGACTGTCTCACACACACACAGGCTACAGGACTGTCTCTCACACACACAGGCTACAGGACTGTCTCACACACAGGCTACAGGACTGTCTCTCACACACACAGGCTACAGGACTGTCTCACACACACACAGGCCACAGGACTGTCTCACACACACACAGGCTACAGGACTGTCTCACACACAGGCTACAGGACTGTCTCACACAGGCTACGGGACTGTCTCTCACACAGGCTACAGGACTGTCTCTCACACAGGCTACAGGACTGTCTCACACACACACAGGCTACAGGACTGTCTCTCACACACACAGGCTACAGGACTGTCTCACACACACACAGGCTACAGGACTGTCTCACACACACACAGGCTACAGGACTGTCTCTCACACACACAGGCTACAGGACTGTCTCACACACAGGCTACAGGACTGTCTCTCACACAGGCTACAGGACTGTCTCACACACACAGGCTACAGGACTGTCTCACACACACACAGGCTACAGGACTGTCTCTCACACAGGCTACAGGACTGTCTCTCACACAGGCTACAGGACTGTCTCACACACACAGGCTACAGGACTGTCTCACACACACACAGGCTACAGGACTGTCTCTCACACACACAGGCTACAGGACTGTCTCACACACACACAGGCTACAGGACTGTCTCTCACACAGGCTACAGGACTGTCTCTCACACAGGCTACAGGACTGTCTCACACACACAGGCCACAGGACTGTCTCTCACACACACAGGCTACAGGACTGTCTCACACACACACAGGCTACAGGACTGTCTCACACACACACAGGCTGCAGGACTGTCTCTCACACACACAGGCTACAGGACTGTCTCTCACACACACAGGCTACAGGACTGTCTCACACACACACAGGCTACAGGACTGTCTCACACACACACAGGCTACAGGACTGTCTCTCACACACACAGGCTACAGGACTGTCTCACACACAGGCTACAGGACTGTCTCACACACACACAGGCCACAGGACTGTCTCTCACACAGGCTACAGGACTGTCTCTCACACAGGCTACAGGACTGTCTCACACACACACAGGCTACAGGACTGTCTCACACACACACAGGCTACAGGACTGTCTCACACACAGGCTACAGGACTGTCTCACACACACACAGGCTACAGGACTGTCTCTCACACAGGCTACAGGACTGTCTCTCACACACACAGGCTACAGGACTGTCTCTCACACACACAGGCTACAGGACTGTCTCACACACACACAGGCTACAGGACTGTCTCTCACACAGGCTACAGGACTGTCTCACACACACACAGGCTACAGGACTGTCTCTCACACACACAGGCTACAGGACTGTCTCACACACACACAGGCTACAGGACTGTCTCACACACAGGCTACAGGACTGTCTCACACAGGCTACAGGACTGTCTCTCACACAGGCTACAGGACTGTCTCACACACACACAGGCTACAGGACTGTCTCACACACACACAGGCTACAGGACTGTCTCTCACACAGGCTACAGGACTGTCTCACACACACACAGGCTACAGGACTGTCTCTCACACACACAGGCTACAGGACTGTCTCTCACACACACAGGCTACAGGACTGTCTCACACACACAGGCCACAGGACTGTCTCACACACAGGCTACAGGACTGTCTCTCACACAGGCCACAGGACTGTCTCACACACACACAGGCTACAGGACTGTCTCTCACACAGGCTACAGGACTGTCTCACACACACACAGGCTACAGGACTGTCTCTCACACACACAGGCTACAGGACTGTCTCACACACACACAGGCTACAGGACTGTCTCACACACAGGCTACAGGACTGTCTCACACAGGCTACAGGACTGTCTCTCACACAGGCTACAGGACTGTCTCACACACACACAGGCTACAGGACTGTCTCACACACACACAGGCTACAGGACTGTCTCTCACACAGGCTACAGGACTGTCTCACACACACACAGGCTACAGGACTGTCTCTCACACACACAGGCTACAGGACTGTCTCACACACACACAGGCTACAGGACTGTCTCACACACACACAGGCTACAGGACTGTCTCTCACACACACAGGCCACAGGACTGTCTCACACACACACAGGCTACAGGACTGTCTCACACACAGGCTACAGGACTGTCTCACACAGGCTACGGGACTGTCTCTCACACACACAGGCTACAGGACTGTCTCACACACAGGCTACAGGACTGTCTCACACACACACAGGCTACAGGACTGTCTCTCACACAGGCTACAGGACTGTCTCTCACACAGGCTACAGGACTGTCTCACACACACACAGGCTACAGGACTGTCTCTCACACAGGCTACAGGACTGTCTCACACACACACACAGGCTACAGGACTGTCTCTCACACAGGCTACAGGACTGTCTCTCACACACACAGGCTACAGGACTGTCTCTCACACAGGCTACAGGACTGTCTCTCACACAGGCTACAGGACTGTCTCTCACACAGGCTACAGGACTGTCTCTCACACACACAGGCTACAGGACTGTCTCTCACACAGGCTACAGGACTGTCTCTCACACACACAGGCCACAGGACTGTCTCTCACACAGGCTACAGGACTGTCTCACACACACACACAGGCTACAGGACTGTCTCACACACACACACACAGGCTACAGGACTGTCTCACACACACACACAGGCTACAGGACTGTCACACACACACAGGCTACAGGACTGTCTCTCACACAGGCTACAGGACTGTCTCTCACACAGTCTACAGGACTGTCTCACACACACACACAGGCTACAGGACTGTCTCACACACACACAGGCTACAGGACTGTCTCTCACACAGGCCACAGGAGGTTACTCTTAGGGGAGGAACCTAAAGGGAAAACTCCTCTGAATATTTAAACAAAATGAATACTAAGAGGCAGGGAATGTAGATTAGTGGTAGAGTGCTTGCTGGTGTGCATGAAGCTCTGGGTTAGATTCCTCAGTACCACATACACAGAAAAACTGGAAGTGGCACTGTGGCTAAAATGGTAGAGTGCTAGCCTTGAGCAGAAGAAGCTCAGGGACAGTGCCCAGGTCCAGAGTTCAAGCCCCAGGATTGGCAAAAAATAATAAATAAAAATTGAATACTAAGAAATGGCAGCATGGATTTCTGTTGGTGGCGGTGTGGTGGTGTTTGTTTTTAGCCTTTCTTTTTGTCTTTTAAGGGGGAGGCAATGGATAGTGCAGAAAGAGAGGAGGGGTGAACAAATGTAGTCATGGTATTCAGTATACCCTGTGTGGAAAATGAGCTATGCAACACGTGATCCCGGACCGGGGAGACTAGGAGAGAGAAAAGGAAGGGGTGACACCGTCCAAAAAAGAAATGTGCTCGTTACCCGGCTTAGGAAACGGTAACCCCTCTCTACACCACCCTCCTCCTAACAACGTTATGTTGAAAAAAGATTTGTAAGACTAAAGTTAAGTTTGGCTAAAAGTGCTACTGATACCAGCTTTTATTCTTGGTAATTTGTATGCTTCTATTTTCTTCTTAAGAGTTAAGGTCATGAACAAACTCTCCTTTTATTTTTTAGCATCCTTACCCAACAGAAGATGAGAAAAAGCAGATTGCTGCTCAGACAAATCTGACACTACTCCAAGTGAACAACTGGTAAGACAGATGCACAGCTTTCTGACACCATGTCCTTACTGCAATAGAACCTGGAGAGGTGACCCATACACACAAAACAATCAGTCAGCAGCCCCAGGTGGCTGCAGGCCAAGGGGAGTCGAGAGCTGGATGGGCTTTGGGCTGGGGACAGTCTAGCTGTTCCCACCCTTCCCCTTCACAGGAAGGCACGCTCTGCTAACAGGCCAGTTATCAGCGAGGACAGTATCTGCACTCATGGGCGGGGAAGGAAGAGCTGGTGGGGGGCTCAAGGCAGGGCTTGCAAGTGGAGGAGCACCCGAACTCACACCTGTCATCCTGGCTACTTAGGAGGGTGAGGTGTGAGGACTGTAGCTTGAAACCAGCCGGGGCAAGCAAGCTCGTGAGACTCCTATCGCTGATAAACTACTTAGAAAAAGCCAGAAGTGGCACTGTGGCTCAAGTAGTAGAACGCTAGCCTTGAGCACAAAGAGGCTCAGAGACAGTGCCCAGACCCTGAGTTCAAGCCCCAGGACTGGCAAAAAAAAGAAAAGGAAATACTGTTGAGACGTCTGCATGCTCTGAGCTGGCGAGACCCCGTCCCCCGAGAGCTGCCATTGCTGGCAGGGCGCCAGGAATGCGCGTGCTCACGGCCCGCCCCCTGCTTCATCTCCATGCCCACTGCAGACTGCCTGTCTCTCAGTGACGCCTCCACCCCAGTCCCACGATCTTTCTGAACTGGGACGCCCAGGGATGGCCTCTGGGCGGGACAGCGAGAGTCAGGGGTGCTCTGGCTTCTACCTGTAGCTCAAGGGCGCAGTTTCTCTCCCATCTGTTCTGAGACAGTTGTGTTGCGTGGCAGGGCCTGGAGCCATTCGCTGAGAGCATGCCCAGGGACATGGCTATTTGTGGATGGAACATCCTCTTCTGGGTCTGGGGTCACGTCCTGGTAAGGTCACTCGGACCCCGGCCATGTGTTTTCCTCCAGAGAGAGGACGCTTTCCACCCAGTGCTCTTGTGTAGAGGTGCAGCTCCATTCAGTAGCGTGGTTACTTGTCTCACTTTTCTTATTCAGGTGTGAGAAGCAATGTCAGCTTCTGGTATGCATAAGAGAAGGCACAAATCCTACCAGTTGTAAACATTATTGTCCTTACTTTATCTATGCTAACATGTAAAATTGTTAAAATTTCAATATAAGCAACAGACTTTTATATTTATGCATAGATGCAACCAGGTATGCTTTAGTGTTGCATTAAATACTTCTATTGTGCCAGGTATTAGTGGATCACATCTCTAATCCTAGCTACTCAGAAGGTTGAGATCTGAGGATCATGGTTTGAAGCCAGGTCAGGTAGGAAAGTCCCTGAGATGCTTACCTCCATTAATCACCAAAAAGCCAATGTTAGAGTTGTGGCTCAAGTGGTAGAGCACTAGCTTTGAGGAAAAGAAAAAGAAATACAAACTTCAAGGACAGAACCCAGGTCCTGAGTTCAAGTCCCAAGACCAGCATACACCAAAATTTTTTTCTATGATTTTGTATTAGGGCTGTTATTTTATTTGGGTAGCAATAACACATCGTACCACTTGAGGTAATGCCTTCAGGTAGAATGCTAGCGCAGGCTTAGTGTCCAAGTGGGAGCATCTCATGGGTCCATGGTCCAGGCTGGGCAGGCCTCCTGTAGAGCCTCAGGCACTGGGTGGTGGCCGGCGTGGGGAGCTAGGACAGAGAGGGGCCAGGCCAGAGACTTTAGGAAGTTCCAAGTTGATGTGGCTTTTCTCCCCAGTGGGTGGGCCCTGCCTTGACCCCACCTGCTCTTCCTTCCCTGTTCATGAGTGCAGAGAATGCCCTACCAGCCCGGCCTTCCAGTGTGAGGGAAAGGGAGGCCACACAAGACTGTCCCAAGCCCAAAGCCCCTCCAGCTCATAACCACCCTGGCCTGCAGCCACCCGGGGCCGCCTGCTGACTGCTTTGTGTGTTTCAGTTCCTAAGTTGAGTAGTTTCCTCAAAAACAGCTTCAATGGTTTGTGCTGGATAAATACTCAACTTCTCAGGGGTGCTCATTGGCAGTAGTTTGACCTGTTACTGTAAGGACAACAGAGAGAAATAGAATAATGTCATGTAGAATAAGGTCCAAGTTGTTGTTGCTGTGATGTAGCTTTGTGAGTCCTGCTTAGCTGCTCCCTGCCCTCCAGACCTGCGGCCCCACCCCCGCCCCCAGCACACAGAGCAGCGCAGTCCCAGGGGGTCAATCACTGTCCACACACAGGCGCTGTGCTAGGTAGCTCACCATCTGGAATGGTGTCGGGAAGCGGTGGAGCGTTACCCAGGCCCTTACTCTGGTGAGCCAGAGAGCTCCCTGGTGGCCCAGCATGTGGTCTGGCCAGCGGCACAGCACGCAGCCTCAGGCAGGAGGAGAGGACTGGATTCATAAAGTCTTGCTACTTGAACATTTTCTTCCTTACAAAAAATAATGTCGTATCCACATTTGTGTCATCATGAATGCCTGATTTCACCCATGTAGAGAAAATCAGGTGAGCTTAAAAATTTACTTCTCAGCCTTTTTCTGTTTGTTTTAGCTAAGATCAATTGCAGATGAGGTATAAAAACAAAACAGAAACCCTTCACCAAAAACCAGAAAGGTGCCATGGAAGAGTGGATCCTTATTTAAACCAATTGCTATGTAAATGGCAGGCCCTAGGTTTCTGGAGACTTTGCTCACTCATTCATTTCACTGTTGGATCTCGGGGCCTGATTGCTAGGTGTGTTCATTAGGAACGTGGACTGCAGGAGGCTCTCCATGTCCCTTCCTTCTCACAGGTTCATCAATGCTAGAAGACGAATTCTCCAGCCAATGCTGGATTCCAGTTGCTCAGAGACCCCGAAAACAAAGAAAAAAACGGCTCAGAACAGGCCGGTTCAGAGGTTTTGGCCTGACTCAATCGCTTCCGGCGTGCCGCAGCCGCCTCCAAGTGAGCTCGCCATGTCAGAAGGTACGTGTCGCTGTGGACAGAGGTGGTCGTGTGAGCTGGGGCCCGTGTCGCTGTGGACAGAGGTGGTCGTGTGAGCTGAGGCCTGTGTCGCTGTGGACAGAGGTGGTCGTGTGAGCTGAGGCCTGTGTCGCTGTGGACAGAGGTGGTCGTGTGAGCTGGGGCCCGTGTCGCTGTGGACAGAGGTGGTCGTGTGAGCTGGGGCCCTGTGGGCTGCTGTGTGCTCAGGCTAGCTCCGAGGAAGCTGTGGAGTGAGTGTGTCGGTGCTGGGCTCCGGCCAGAGCTGGAGGATGTGAACCCTGTGCGCTCGTTGTAGAGTAGACGTGACCGTGTCCTTCGCTTCTGGTTTTGCTTTCCTCCTCTGCCAGTGTCGGGTGCAGCTGGCACAACGGGTCTCCCCCTGGCCGCCTGATGTCCTCCCCTGTTTCAGTGCAAGTGCCTGTCTGTAGTTTTATTTCTTCTCCTTCTCTCCCTACCGCAGGCCGCCGTCCTCACGTGGTTCAGGAGCATCTTTGTGTTGCACGCATGCTTCAAATGTTAGAACGCTTTGTGTGCCACTTGTTTGGCTTTAAGTGGGTGGCCTTGGGCTCGGG